>NC_057739.1:18545731-18627812 GCF_004010195.1 Chiloscyllium plagiosum
AACTCCTGTACTCAGTACTCTGACCAATACAGGAAAGCATACCAAACGCCTTCTTCACTATCCTATCTACCTGCGACTCCACTTTCAAGGAGCTATGAACCTGCACTCCAAGGTCTCTTTGTTCAGCAACACTCCCTAGGACCTTACCATTAAGTGTATAAGTCCTGCTAAGATTTGCTTTCCCAAAATGCAGCACCTCGCATATATCTGAATTAAACTCCATCTGCCACTTCTCAGCCCATTGGCCCATCTGGTCCAGATCCTGTTGTAATCTGAGGTAACCCTCTTCGCTGTCCACTACGCCTCCAATTTTGGTGTCATCTGCAAACTTACTTACTATACTTCTTATGCTCGCATCCAAATCATTTATGTAAATGACAAAAGCCGAGCCTTGTGGCACTCCACTGGTCACAGGCCTCCATTTAAACTCCATCAGGTACAGACTCAGAGTCATCAACCACTCCTCATATAACAAGTGCTTCATTCCAAGGATCATTCCTGTCAACCTCTTCTGGAACCCCTCCAACACCAGCATGTCCTTTCTTAGATAGGGAGCCCAAAATTGCTCACAATATTCTGAATACAGCCTGACCTAAAGTCTTAGCAATACATGATCGCTGTTGCATTCTAACCCTCTTGAAATGAATTTTCACATTGTAGTTGTCTTCCTAACTGCCAACTGAAGCTGCATGTTAACCTGAAGAGATTCCTTTCTGTTTCATATTTCCAAAACCTTTCCCCATTTAGAAATTAGTCTAAACTTCTATTCTTACCAAAGTACATAAGCACATTATATTCCATCTGTCACTTCTTTACCCATTCTCCAGCTTGTCCAAATTCTTCTGCAGAAATTCCCATTTTCTCAATTATACCTGTTCCTCCACCTATCTTTGTGTCATCTGCAAACTTAGCAACAATACCTTCAGTTCCTTTGTCATCGACGTATAATGTGAATAGTTGTGGTGCCAACACTGACCCTTGTGGATCTCCACTCATCACCAGCTGCCATCCTGAAAAAGACTCTTTTATCCCATTCTCTGCCTTCTACCAGTCAGCCAATTCTCCATCCATGATGTACCTTGCCCTTAATATCATGGGCTCTTCACTTATTTAGCAACCTCCCATGTGGCACATTGCCAAAGGCCTTCCAAATAGATCACATCCATTGGTTCTCCGTTGTCTCACTTGCTCATTACCTTCTCAAAGAATTCTAACAGATTTGTCAAACATGACCTCCCCTTGATGAAGCCATGCTGATTCTGCCCTATATTAACATGCACTTCCAAGTACTCTGCAATCATATCCTTAATCGTAGACTCTAAAATCTTGCCAAAACTGAGGCCAGGCTAAGCAGCTGTTAATTTCCTATCTTCTGCCTCTCTCTCTTCTTAAACAGGGATGCTACATTAGCCATTTTCCAGTCCTCTGGGACCCTCACTGACTTTAGTGGTTCCTGAAAGATCACCATCAATGCCTTTACAATCTCCTCAGTTACCTCTTTCAGACTCAGGGGTGTCAACCACCTCATCCAAATGATCTATGCACTTTCAGACCTTTCAGCTCCCCCCACCTCCTTTTCCTTAGTAATGGCCACTACACTCAACTCTACCCTCCACCCCATTCCTCCACTGTTTCTTTTTTCCCCATTACTACTTCTCCCCCTAATTTTCCAATGGTCCAATGTCTACGCTGGCCTCTCCCTTACTTTTCATACATCTAAAAAGAAACTCTCACAACATGCTTCTATCTTTCTAGCTAGTTTGCCCTCACATTTTATTTTATGCTCCCTTTATTGCTTTTTTAGTTATCCTCAGCTGGTTTATAAAGACTTCATAATCCTTTGGGCTTCCCACTAATCTTCACCACAGCATAAAATTTTCTTTTGCTTTTATCCTGTTTCTGACATCCCTTGTTAGCTTTGGTTGCCTCTTTCTCCCCTTAGTATGCTTCTTCTTCCTCAGGATCAATTTCTGCTATGACTCTCAAATTACCCCAGAAACACCTGCCGTTGCTGCTCCACTGTGTCCACTACTTTTCACCATTTATATACATGATTTGGATATGAACATTGGGGGTATAGTTAGTAAGTTTGCAGATGACGCCAAAACTATAGGTGTAGTGGACAGCAAAGAAGGTTACCTCAGATTACAACGGAATCTTGATCAGATGGGCCAATGGGCTGAGGGGTGGCAGATGGAGTTTAATTTAGATAAATGTGAGGTGCTGCATTTTGGAAAGGTAAATCAGAGCAGGACTTGTACACTTAATGGTAAGGTATTAGGGAGTGTTGCTTTTCAAAAAGACCTTGGAGTGCAGGTTCATAGTTCCTTGAAAGTGGAGTCGCAGGTAGATAGGATAGTGAAGGAGGCATTTGGTATGCATTCCTTTATTGGACAGAGCACTGAGTATAGGAGTTGAAAGGTCATGTTGCAGCTGTGCAGAACATTGGTTAGGCCACTTTTGGAATAATGTGTGCAATTCTGGTCTCCCTCCTATCAGAAGGATGTTGTGAAAATTGAAAGGGTTCAGAAATGATTGCCAAGGTTGGAGGATTTGAGCTATAGGGAGAGGCTGAATAGGCTGGGGCTGTTTTCTCTGGAGCGTTGGAGGCTAGCGGGTGAACTTATTGAGATTTATAAAACCATGAGGGGCATGGATAGGGTAAATAGACAAGGTCTTTTCCCTGGGTGGGGGAGTCCAGAATTGGAGGGCATAGTTTCAGGTGAGAGGGAAAAATTTAAAAGGGACCTAAGGGGCAACTTTTCCATGCAGAATGTGGTGCGTGTATGGAATGAACTGCCTGAGAAAGTGGTGGAGGCTGGTACAATAACAGCATTTAAAAGGAATCTGAATGTGTATTTGAATAGGAAGGATTTTGAGGGATATGGCCAAGATGGAACTAGATTAGGTTAGGATATCTGCATGGCATGGACGAGTTGGACCAAAGGGTCTGTTTCTGTGTTGTACATCTCTATGACTCTATGATGCAGTGTCTTCCCTTTCAATCAACTCTGGCCAGCAGCTCCCTCATGTCTTTATAGTTACCTTTACACAATTGTAGCACCATTACATCTGATTCCAGCTTCTCCCTCTCACACAGCAGAGTGAAATCTATCATACTTTGGTCACTGCCTGCCAGATGTTCCTTCACCTTAAGTTCCGTAATCAAGTCTGCCTCATTACACATCATCAAATCCAAAATTGCCTGTTCCCTGATGAGCTCTACCACAAGCTGCTCCAAAAAGAACCCCATCTTGTAGACCTTCCACAAATTTATTTTCTTAGGATCGGTTATCAACCCGATTTCTTCAGTCTACCTGCACATTGAAGTCCCCCTGCATTCCTTCTCTTCTTTCTTATTTATTTTCTAACACACATCCTGACAACTGCTAGAGGTCTGTACATAACTCCCATCAGGGTATTTTTCTCCTTGGAGGCTCCTCAACTCTACCCACACAGAATCTACACCTTCTAACTCAATATCACTTCTTTCTTTTGTGGGTCTTGCCCTATACAGAAAGATTAGATTAAATTTCCTACAGTGTGGAAACCAACCCTTCGGCTCAACCAGTCCACACCGACCCTCCGAAGAGTAACCCAACCAGATCCATTTTCACTCTGATTAATGCACCTAACACTACGGGCAATTTAGGAAACTGGAGCACTCAGGGGAAACACACGTAGACATGGGGAGAATGAGCAAACTCCACACAGACAGTCTCCCGAGGCTGGAATTGACCTGGGACCCTGGTGCTGTGAGGCAGCAGTGCTAACCACTGTGCCGCCCCCTGAATTTTCCACATGATAACAGTGATTACACTTTATAAATAATGTCACTGGCTGTAAGGTGTTTGGCAAGTCCCATGGTTGTGAAAGACATTGTTGGTAAAGTTGTTTGGCTTGGACTGCAGTTCTCTTGCCCAGGTGGAATCTCTCAGTGTGGCTTGAAATGGGATTGTGCAGAGTTCTCCTCTCTTCCTGCAGTTTAAGTTTCAATGCAGGAAATTTTGCTGGCAATGTCAATACTGTCTAAACATGTATATTAGCTTCAGACAGGCTGATTGCCTAGTTTGTCCAAACCACACCATGTGGCCTGAAGCTGTGTTCCCCACCAGCAAATTCAACATAATGGCGGGCATTAAGGTTCACCCAACATATCTGGTCAATAGTTGACCTGAAACATTAACTCTATTTCTCTCTCTCTCTACAGATATTAGCAGATCCGCTGCATTTTTTCAGCACTTTTTGTTTTTATCACTCACAATATTCCCTTGAGTAAAATACAGCCCTTTACCATTGCATTGAGCTATTCACTCTTTCGGTCTTTTCAATGATGGTTGTACACCTTCCACTATTGGCCACATGTATGACTGAATGACACAGAATAGTTCCATATCATATAGGGCTCAGAGGATCATTAAAATAGTTAACAGCCAGCCCCCAGAGTTCAAGTTTACCATAAAATATTCTACGCTGTCATTCTTTAAAATTAGAGATGAATTGTAACTGGCAGCAGTTTATGGGGATGAGCTACCTGGGGACAGGAAAATTCACTCTGCACACCACATGCAACTAAATCATAATCCTATTCTTTGTAAATTAGATACTCATTGACAAAGACAGCACAAATAGTTTGCTCTTTATAACCCGTTTTCTTGCATTTCTGTCAACACCGAGCTTAAAAACGTCTTCTGTCATGTAAAATATTCATTAGCAATCTGATTATTGTAAAAATATATCATTGATGATAACAAATATTAAGAGAGCTAACTGATAATCAAAACTAGAAATCATTTTAAAGATCTAGTTCATTTAATTGAATAGATTTGTAGAAATTAGTGCTATGTTTTATGCACCCATAAAAATAGATTATGACACTCAGTAATATTCGTTGTCTTTAGTAAATTTCAAACAACTTTATAGCAACAGAATGCAATGATTTGTTAATTGCATCCTAGCAAATATAATGAGCTCCTTTGAGGAGAGTTTACTGAATTGTCCTGATTAATTTCCTCAAGTATAGTTCGCATCACAGGCCGAAACAATTTTCTCTGCTGAAGTTTTAGCAGATGAGGAAATAACAGCCTTGTGTTGTCAGTGTTTAACCTTCTTTGATTTACCAAGTAACAGGAGGTTCTGAATGAGACATAAGAGAGAGGAAGTCTCTATTCAGGAATACTTGGATCATGATTACCTCCATCTACTCTGCTCACCTTGAAATATCTGCTTTCTACGCTTGCCTGCTTCGGTCATCTTGACAATTTTCAGTGTTGTAATTATACTGCCCATTTCTTCACCTGTGTTTCTATTTCATTGCAGAGATTATGGTTACTGTCACCATGAGACAACTGTGCAGATATCTACAATGTCCCCTGCCATTACTCATAATTGCCTTTATTATCCTAAGCTCCTAAATTTTATGATAAAGCTTGACCAGCCAACACTGCAAGAGTGAGTAAATAAAATTATTGCACTTGGTGGTTTCCATGTGGAAAACTGGAGTGCAATATTTTCATTTTACTCTTTAGGGAAATAATAGAATGCAGTATTCAGAAATGTATATTGATAAAATAATTAATCAAGAAGTATACATGGACCTAAACAAAATATAATAATGCCAGATTTTCTGTACGAATATTTTCCGAGATCACTAGATGTAAGACTCAATGAATTTATTAGACTTGGTTGACTTTGATAGCATATAAAACAATTACTGTGCGAGGTTTAATATAACATAACCATTTTTGTTACAAATAAATTAACAGTTACATAAAACTAATCATTGGATATTTCTTGGAAATTGTTGTTCTCAATTGGGCCAACAGGATAACATTACTTTATCTTGAAACTGGAATTGTTGGATGAGTGCAGCTGAGATTTTATAGGACACTGGTGTGGCCTCTTCTTGAGTATTGTATCCAGTTCTCGTTACCCTGTTAAAGGAAGGATATTATTAAGCTGTAGAGGGTTCAGATGAGATTTACCAGGATGTTGCCAGATAAGGAAGGTTTGAGTTATAAAGAAAGGCTGGATAAGCTGGCACTTCTTTCACTGGAGCGTAGGAGATTGAGGGTGACCTTGTATATTTTTATAAAATCATAAGAGGTATAGATAGGGTTAATGGGATGTGTCTTTTCCCTAGGATAGGTGATTTCAAGATGAAGGGCACATTTTCAAGGAGAGAGGAGCGAGATTTAAAAAAGACATGAGGGGCAAATGTTTTATACAGAAGGTGGTTTGTGTTTGGAATGAACTTTCTGAGGAAGTGGTGAGTGTGTTGCAGTTACAATGTTTAAAAGACACTTAGATATGAACATGAATAGGAAAGCTTGGAAGGATATGGACAGGAGCAGGCATGTCAGTCTAGTTTAGTTTGGGATTATGTTTGGCATGGATTGGTTGGACTGAAGGGTCTGTTTCTGAGCTGTATGACTCTATGATGAATTGTTCTGATGCCGAATTTCTCACTTAGAAAATTAGCAGTTTGCCGTTACTTGTAATTTCACTCAACCTCTATATAGAGTTTACACAAATTTAAGTCCACAACTTTGAAAAGTTCCATGCAGTGTTAGAGGGATTTTCTGATATGAAGCACATACAGAAGATAGATTATACTTGTGTTTTAAGAATTTGAATAAAAATTTGAGTAAAGATAATCATGAAGTGTGTGAAATGCTGCAAGTTAATTCATTTTACTTGTGTCATTTCTACATCTGCTGGAGATCATTTAATAGAGATTGATTGCTGTGACTAGTCAATAGTTTCATTATTGTATCATTCAACTAACATGGTAGAAGTAGAAATAGGTGTTGTAACTTTTTTAACTCCAAACCATTAAATGAATATTTATTGTAGGTAGTCAGGGGGAAATAGGATCTGGTGTAAAGCTTCTCAAAATTAATTGACATATGACTTTCAAAGCTTTGGAGTATTGGTTGAGAGTGGGAATAGCCTTAACACATGGAAGTAGTGATCTGTACTTCAGATCTTTAACTTTTAAATCCTTCTCTGCTGTATACTATAATGTTGAACACTAATGGCTAAGACCACAGTCCAGTGTTGTATTGGCATCAATGTCCAAAAATCATCTGTGAATATATAATACAGTGCAAATGGTTGAAATATGATACACTCATCATCTGCCCAATACAATAAATGTATTTAAATGCCCAGTGAATTCCAGTGGAGAATCCCAGATGGGGGGCAGTTGGGGGCAGCGGCTGGTGAGCACAGGCATTTCTTAAAAAGCCTCCCGCTTACTGAGCAGGTGCAGCTCAAACTTAATTTTTCGACCATATGCTCATACTCCCCTGCATAATGTCAGTGCTCCCAAATTCAACACGTTTCTTTACCCCCACCATGGGGAGTCAATGGAACCATTTTTTTAGCGAGAGTTTTAAAGATGTAATTATTACAAAACTGAAACATTGTAAGTGTGAAAACAGGCACTAAACAGCCTGATGTAGAAAGTTCAGTTCCAGAGCGCTTGTAAAATAGAACATTCATTCTAATAGCCACAATTTATTAAGTCAAGGATTCAAAACCCAGCTGTAATAACTAAAATGCACACAACTCACAGAACCTGAAAGGTTGATGATTGCAAAACAGCTGGCTTAGCTGTTTTCGATCACCCTGTCCTGGTTACAGAAGTGGAGGAGGAGTGCCATTTTGACATCAAAATCAACTTTAATGCGAATTAAGGACAGAAACCATTTAACAGATGTCCAACAAGCTTTTCTAAAGTCCACATTTAAATGACTGATACTGTGCCTTGCTGTTAGTTGCTTAATCCTTACAACTGAGAAAACAACAAAACCTGGGCCTACAGAATTGCAGATAGTCAATCTTAATCCCAAAACTGTATTCAGCCTAAAGCTATGAACTAATGCCTTAATATTGGGACAATCATGTTGAAAGTAATCTCTATGACAACAGAGGCCTATTAACTAAGATAAGTCAAGGATCCACAACAAGTTAACAGAAAATCCACACAAAATATCATTACAGCAAACACATCTTGACTGTACTATATGCATATCTTTTGATCTTAACTTTCTAATCCACTCATTCAACCTAAAAAATTAAAAGGAAAGTACAATCAATAGATTATGTGATATTTTCAATGTTTCTGGACATTCGCAAGGCCTTGTTGTCACATAAAGACTACCATAAACAACCCATAATCAGCCACCAACGGTTCCCTATTATCGACTATTCATTTCCCCAGGATCATCTTTACCCATTTCATAGTCTATTTAACTGTTTTCCACTCTTTGGGCTCCATCTTCAGCTATCATTTACTCCTACCTCTTCCCATTCCCTCTCTCCCCACCCTATCTTCAGAATATATATCAACCTTCTTCTGATTGTAGCTGGTAAAAGGGTCACTCAACCCAAAATGTTAACTCTGCTTCCTCTCCACAGATGGTACGAGATCTGCTGAGTTTTCCCACCAATTTCTGGTTTTGTTACTGTAAATCTAGGTTTACTTTAAACAAAGCAGATAATTTACATACATTTACTAGAATTTTATTTCTAAGTTTTAATTAAATAATTTTAAATTATATTTATTTATAAGTTACATACAATCAGGAGTGTGAAGGGTGATCTTAGAGATCAATAAAATCATGAGGGGTATAAATAAGGTGAATGGCAGTCAGCTTTTCTCTGGGGTGGAGACTTTCTAGACTAGGGGTATATTTTTAAGGTGAGAGAAGAAAGATTTAAAAAAGAAATGAGGGGCAATTTGTTACATTCAGACTGGTTCGTATGTGGAAAGAACATGAGGAAGTGGTGGATGCGAGTACAGTTAAAATGCTTAAAAGAAATTTAGATATTTACACGAATAAAAAATGTTTGAAGGGATATGGATCAAGCATAGGTTGGTGGAACTAGTTTAGTTTGGGATTATGGTCAGCATGGCCTGGTTGGACTGAATGGTCTGTTTCCATGCTGTATGACTCTATGACTACTACATTCTAATGTTCAAACTCCACAGATGAAACCAAAAATCATTGCCTGAAAATTAAACAGGCCTCGGAGCCTTCCATGCTATTGTGGGTTGGTGCATCCCAATACTATCTGATATACTACTCCAAAACCAACCATTTATTGTGGCATGACCATCAAACCTATCATTTACATTAGTCAGCTATCCTCTTTTGTCATGGTTAAATATTTGCAACATTTTGCCTGTTTCTGACTGCTAAAATAGCCAAACAAAAATGTCAGATCCTCCACCCTAATTTGAGCCCATAAAGTAAAACAATAATCACTCACATATTTCATTTAACCGAATAAAGCCTTTCAATTATTCTACTCCTCTCCTTGGTCAGCTTCTCTGTCTCACCCAGACTGTTTGCAACCATAACATTGTGTTTAACTCCACCTTGTGGACCCAATATCCCACTCAGCACTAAGAATGGCAGCTTTTTCATTGCTTACCTCCCCCCAGGATTCAAACACAAATGTTGTTGGAACCCTGACTCATACTCTGTCACCTCCAGATATGATTAGACCTATACCTTTCTGGCTGATTTTGCATGCTTTACCTTGATAATCTGCAGGTAATTCAAACTCTGTTGTCTATACTTAATTCTCATTAAGTCCTTCTTGACTACTTGATTCTTAATGGATCCATTTCTCTAACATCATAAATTTCAAATACTCAAAACAATCAAATCAAGCCAATACCCTGCTCCTCCAAATCTTTAGTTTTCTTTAATTCTATCATTTTTCCCATCCCAAAGTCTTGGTTCTACTTATACTGGGCTTCATATGCAGTCCCATCCCTTCACCCCACTATCAGTCACTTTGCGTTAATCCACCAAAGACTCACATTCTCGTATTAATTTCCTAAACCCACATTTCCCTCGATCTCCCTTGCCTCCAGAAAAACTCTCCTAAAAACCTATCTTTGATCAAACTTTTTGTCATCACTCTCAGTGTATTCCCATTTTCCTCATGTGTTTTTCTCTGTTACATTAATGTACCCAAAACCATTCTAGTAAAAGAAATTCTTAAATATAAAATCATCGTATCAATTCCCAGTTGCACTGCAGTATAAATGTTATAATAAACCATTTATAAACAGTTTTTTCAAAATATACAATAATTTTGAAATGAAAACTTAAACTCATCTTTGTCATCATCGAATGATTCCTACAACGTACCCTGTCTCCTTTCTTAGATGCAACATTGTGAGCACTGGGTCACAAGCATTTAATCTACAAAACAGAATTACATGTTGGAAGGGTAGTCATAAGTGAATTGTGGATCCTTCCACTGGACTCCAATCTTACTGATAACCCTATACATTTTCCTGGAGCAACTTCTCAGAAGTCAGTTTAAATATGACGGCTCCAATGGAGGTGATTAGGTCCATTGTACCTATGAAAGAAACAATTAAACTAACTGCAATTGTTACCCTACTACTAGCTGGGTGATTTAACATGAAATCTACTTTGCTGCCATCAAAGTGCGGGCAATTCGGGGTGACACGGTGGCTCAGTGGTTAGCAGTGCTAGGGACCTAAATTCAATTCCAGCCTCAGGGTGACTGTCTATGTGGAGTTTTCATATTCTTCCCCCATCTGTGGGGGTTCCCTGCCACAGTCCAAAGATGTGCAGTTTAGGTGAATTGGCTGTGCTAAATTGCCCATAGTGTTCAGGGATGTGTAGGTTAGGTGCATTAGTCAGGGGAAATTTAGAATGATAGGGTAGGGGGATGGGTCTGGGTTGGTTACTCTTTGGAAGTTCGGTGTGGACTTGAGCCAAAGGGCCTGTTTCCACAGTGTAGGAATTCTATGAAAATAGTTGAATAGATCCTTTGCTCTACAGTGCATGGAACTATTTCACCCAATCTCCATGCACATGTATCATGCCTTCAATATGCTGGGAGCAGCAGATACTCAGTGCAGCCCTCTCTGCAAGTCTACATATGTTCATCTGGCTTTATTAAAGCATGCCAGAAGTGTTGATGATAAGCTCTTAGAGAGAGGAAGAATGCATATGAAACATGTCACAAGTAATTATCTGCTAACCTTGCTGCTACAGATTGTTGTGAACTTCAAAGCAACATTATAAAATATTCCAAATGCCATTACAATAAGGTCCTAATTAATCTCCTATCCAAATCCAGCTTTTTAAAACAGTATTTCAAAACATATTCAACTCGTATAACTTTCAGCAGCTAGATGTGTAAAGTTTGAACATATTTTAGAAATGATCAGCAACTAGACAAGAGAGTTTATCCAATATTCAAATTTCATCATTTGACTTAAATAATTGAAACATTCGTAGATTAGCATTTTTGCAAAAAATAGGCACTGCTGACTTAAAGTTGCTAACGTGAGTACTTGACAGGCAAAGGCAAACCACATGGAATATATAAAACCTGCAGCCCAGGAACTACCATGTTTAATTAAGAGACCCTGAAACTCAGTGAGGCATTAAGAAATTTACATCGCTTGTTTCAATCACACTCACATGACCACTTCACATATTGGAGATGAAAGGTTACCTGCAGAGTTGCCAGTTTGAAAAATTCCAGATTTCCATAATCTCATCCAACATCCACCTGGTTCCCTTGCTTCAGTGTTCCCTCCTCGCCTCAACTCTGAAATGATTGTCTTCTGCTCTCAGGTTAGCTCTCCTTCTTATTAGCTTCACTAAATCAGTAGTTAAAGATTCCATTAAAAACAGCAGCACACAAATCTCTAGTCCTAGCAATGTGAAACACAGGAATAGAATGGAATACTGTTGCAAGCCAGGATTGTCTTTTGCATATCCTTTTGCAAATATAAATTGGAGGGACGAAACACAGATAAATACTATGGATTGCTAATTACAAGCTACCACAAATTCCATATTATATTGAACTTGTGGTCTCCTGATTCTTCAAAATTTAAGAAGCCCTGCTATTTCCTGCTCCATTCAGCCCCAGACTCAAACATCACTCTGACTCTGAACCTTCCTCAGTCTCGCATCTATCAACACTTACTTGTATTCCTAGAGGAGTCAGTCTTTATCATTATTACAGTCCCAAATCCAGTGTGAAACCATCAGAAGGCCCACTCAGTACAGGGTATGGTCCTTAGTTCTCACTACTGTAAAGCTTCTTACTTAGTTATAGTCCTTTAGAACTCTTACGGACCTGAAATGTTAATTCTCCTCTCTCTCCACAGATGTTGCTAAACCTGCTGAGTTTTTCCAGCAATTTCTTTTTCATTTCTGATTTCCAGCATCTGCAGTTTTGTTTTACTTAGATTTACGTGGTAACTAGTGTAAGTTAAAAACATGATCAGCTATTCCACTGTTTTATTGACATTTGCCTTGGACTGTTCTTACAGCTGAGGTCATTATGAATGCATGGCTAAGTTTCAAAATCTTTCATTAATAAACTTGGGGTTGTGAGATCACAGTTTGAAGATACTATTAAATAATTCATTTGTTTTGATGTGAGTAGATTATTTTTATAAGGGATTTAACACATGAGGGGATTAAAAACTTTTGAATGGGCTTCAAGATTGAGAGTTATCACTATTGAGGATATATGAGTGAACTGTATTATATTGTTTTCAGCCTTTTTTTTATCTTACAGAGTTCCCAAAGTCTGCTCATAGAGGATAAATGGTGAGTCACTATGGAGCTCATATGGAGAAGATGAGGTGACTATATAGGTAGGACAGAGGGGCTATTGTAAAGGCTGCATGGAGGCAAGAATTTGGATGGGAGATGGGAGTTGACTAAGAGTGGCCATGAGGCTGGCTGTATGAGGTTATGTGCAGGGTGAGGATTAGAGGTCATAACATTTTAAAACAAGAGCCTAAAACAAGCCTGAGAAAGGCTTAACAAGCCAGACCTGGCAGTCTCCCATCCCCATGGTTGCATCTGCTCTACTTCCAGGATCAGCAAGCCAAACTGCAACTACTCTCCAGTCCCAATCCTACCCAAGTGAAAATTGGGTACAACAGATCCCTTTAAACTAATGTAGGTCTGCCAAGTAGAGAAATCTCCCAACTCAAGCTATCTCCCTTGGCCGTGAAGAACAGACACTTAACACCTCAGCACCGTATTAAGGCACCACAGATTTTCCAGAGGTTCAGGCCTCTGTGAAAGATGTTAAAAGTAAGTCACACATGTCTCTTCAAGTGGGCACAATATTTGTGGAACAGAAGTGTTCTCCTGTTATCTGGATCACTATTTTCCCTTCAACCACTGACACCATGAAAATTTTCAATAGGTAAAAGGTCTTTTTATCAGACTAAATGTGCAGACAGGTGGGTCACGTTTTCTCATGCATTGACAATCTTTTATTGATTCATTTATTGTCACGTGTACCGAAGTACAATGAAAAGATTTGTTTACAGGCAGGTCATAGTAAGTAAGGATCAACAAGACTTAGACAGAAGCGTACAGGTTACATTGCACAGGACTTGCGCTAGGCAAGATTGACTTTACCAAGATCAGTGTTATTTGAGGCTAGAGAATCCATTCATCAGTCTAATAACAGGTAGGAAGAAGCTGTTTCTGAATCTGCTGGTACGTGTGTGTAAAGTTAAAAATCACACAACACCAGGTTATAGTCCATCAGGTTTAATTGGAAGCACACTAGCTTTCGGAGCAACGCTCCTTCATCAGGTGTGTGTGTGTGTGTGTGTGTAGGCATCTGTATCTCCTGCCCAATAAAAGAGGTTGTAAGAGATCACTACTGAGTGCAAAGGGTCTTTGATGAAGTTGGCAGCCTTTCATGGCAGCAAGTCGTGTAAGTGGAGTCCATTGATGGGAGGTTGCTGCCCGTGATGGCCTGGGCTTTGCACACCAACTTCTGTAGTTCCTTACGGTCCTGGGTGGAACAGTTGTCATACCAGGACATTTTAAAACAAAAGCCAGACCTGCCAGTCTCCCACCCCAATGGTTGCATCTGCTCTGCTTCCAAGATCAGCAAGCCAAACTGAAACCACTCCTTAGCCCCAGTTGTGAACCTGAACAATATGCTTTCAAAAGTGAACCTATGTAGGTTAGTGAGGGTCCGAACAGACTTGCCAAATTTCCTGAGCTGCCTGAGGAAGAAAAGGCATTGTTGTGCCTTCTTGACCGTTGCATCTACATGGGAAGTCCAGGACAGGTTATTGGTTATCATCACCCTGATGAGTTTAACACTCTCTACTCTCTCACCTCAGCTCCATTGAATTAGATGGAGGTGTGTTCTACTCCTTTCTTTCTGAAGTCAATGGTCAGTTCTTCAGTTTTGCCAATGTTGAGAGAGTGGTTTTTCTCATTGTACCATTTATCTCCCTTCTGTATTTTGACTCGCTGTTGTTAGATAACTATCCTACTACAGTAGTGTTGTCAGCAAACTTGTGGATGGCGTTTGTTTGGAATTTGGCATCACAGTTGTGGGTGTACAGGAGTATAGTAGGGGACTGAGGACACATCCTTGGAGGGGGTTGCTCCAGTGTTCAAGGTGATTGTGAAGGAGGTGCAGTTACCTATCTTCACTGATTGTGGACTGTGTATCAGGTAGCTAAGGATCCAATTGCAGGGGGCAGAGCCGAGACCAAGGTCACAGAGTTTTGAGATCAGTCTGGAGGAGATAATGGTGTTGAAGGTGAAGCAGGAGTCTGGCATAGATGTCTTTGCTGTCCAGATGTTCCAGGGATGAGGGCAGGGCTAAGGATATGGCATCTGCTTTAAGCTTACTGTACATATGTCAGATACTGTGGGCAGAAAGGCAAGAGATCCAGACCATGCTGAGATCTACAGGGACTCAAATGCTTCTAACAAGTCAGGTCAAGAAGGCTGCAATTATACCTAGATAGGAAAGCCCCAGCAGAATTACTTGAAGGTTGGAAATACCAGGTCACCGGAAGTGTTTAGAGGACTTCAGAACAAAACTTTAACCTACTGTCAGGAAACTGAGTTACTGACTCCTGCCCAATTAATTTCCTCCCATCCACCCTTCTGAAAGTTTCAGGTGGGCCAGAAGTTTCTGCCTGTTTTGTAAAAAAAATCTTTGAGCATCAATTCGCAGCTGCATTCCTTGACATGACAGTCTTTATAATTATTATAAAAAGAGCAATTACAAAAAGCATTGTCAAGCAATTCAGAAAAGTATGACCAATTAGAATTAGTTAACTCAGCTGACTGGGTGCCTTATAGGGTTAGCTGGGTGGCTCAGTGATTAGCACTGCTGCTTCATAGCACCAGGGACTAGGGTTCAATTCCACCCTTGGGTGACTGTAGAGAGTTTGCGCATTCTCTCTGTGTCTGTGTGGGCTTTCTCCAGGTGCTCTGGTTTCTTCCTACAGTCCAAAGATGTACAGGTTGGGTGGATTGGCCATGGTAAATTGCCCAGAGATTGCAGGTTAAGTGAATTAATCATGGCAAATACAGGAATGGGTCCAATGTTTTTCAGGGGGTTGGTGTGGACCTGATGGGCCAAACAGCCTGCTTCCACACTGTAGAATTCTATACAATGTACATGACTCAGGTCCAATTTTTTTTTCTCTCATAAGAGAGTTTAAACCAACCTGAAACGTCATTATTTGAAGGCTCCTTTAAGAGTGTGTCCAAGTTACTTCAAATCCTGCAGTTTCAGACTTGTTTTAATTAATAATTTAGGAATTAAAAATATGTCAAAGCAAAATAGTTTAGAAAAATATGGTGTCAGCTTACTGAAGATTGAAGTCTCCGGGAATACGATTATCCAACTCCTTCAGTCACACAAAGCATTTCCTGTTATGCTTTTCAAGCTATCAGCTGGATCACAAGCATACTTTACACCATTTAAGTCAGACGTTTCATTATGGGAGATTTCCTCTACTGCTCATTTATAACCCAAGTCAGAAGAACAAATGCACTCTCGCACTACAGAAGAATTGAACAAGAGGATCTTGTTGCCTCTGAATTGTTTCAAAATGAAAAGTCAACAATGTATAAATGAGGCTTGCTTTCAGTTAACCGGGAAAGATGAATGAGAGTTGAAATGTTGGCAGTGGAAAGCAATATTATGTAAAACTTTCAGGCTCTTTCTTGAGTTAGGCCATAAATTATGTTGTAAGCTGTAAATCCCTGTGGGTTTGATGGGATTGATGCTGGAAGGAAGGTTTTGCTGGTTGGGGAGTCTGAAATAGGGGTGTGGGCCCTTTAGGACTGAATGAAGAGAAATTTCTTCAAACAAAATCTTTGGAATTACCTACCACAGAGTGTTGTTGATTTAGAGTCACCGAATATATCTAAGAAACAGCGATGAATATTAGATATTAAAGGAATCAAGGAACAAGGTCATTATACAGAAAGATACTGGGTGGAATCTTATGGTCTGTGCAATGTGGCCTTTGGTGATATGTGTGGCAAAATTGAGTGACAAATGCAGCGAGGCCCATCTCCAATGACAAAACCATCTCACTTAATTTTTAATGTTTTTAATTAGCAGCATAGTCAAGATTCTCACAGAGATACCATGTGACAGGGATTAATGGTTTTTAAACCCCTTGTTAATACCTCAGTAATATTCAGCCTCCTGTCTTACCAACCTCACCAAAACAAACATGATGTTGGGAAAACTCAATGAGGAAATCAGAGCAGGTACCTGGGTGATTCAACTCACTGCTTGCTTTAAACAATCCTCATGTTAGAAATCAGTTACCAATAGGTTATACTGGACCTGGTTTTGGGAAATGAGCCCGGTCAAGTAAGTGAAGTTTCAGTGGGGGAGCATTTCGGGAGTAGTGACCATAATACCGTGGGTTTTAAGATACTCATGAATAGGAACAACAGTATGCCTCTGGTGAAGATGTTAAATCAGTTAACACAGACCCGAAGCCAAGAAGCTTGTTGTAGTTGGCAGCAGTCCTCATTCAAATCAAGAGAACAGTTTTTGCTCAAGATGTCCTGGCACAGCGAGTCAGAGTAGACTCCAGTACCAGCTCAGTGCTCTGCTCAGGATGGTCAGAGTCAGGATCCTCGCCATATAAGGGGTGAGGAGCGGAATGATGCACGTGTTGATTCTTTCTGCTCTAATCTGGATTGTTTTCCTCCTGGAAGGAGAGACAGGTAGGCATTATGGTAGATGAAAATGGGTGGCCCAGCTATTACATTTGGTGCAGGTGGAGAAGTGTCTAGATTATATGTATAAATCTCCAGAAAAGCTAGGTTCTAATACTGAACCCTAAAGAACTCCACAACAAGCCTCCAGCCCAACAAAAATCCATTAACTATTTCTTTCTGTTTCCAATCCCTCAGCAAATCTTGCATCCATGTTGCTATTGTCCTTTTTATTCCATGACCTGTATCTACCTTCACAAGTGTGGCACAGTATCAGATGTCTTTTCGAAGTCCATGTATAGCACGTTAACAGCACTACCCACATCAACCCTCTCTGTTATCTCATCAAAATACTCATGCAACTTAATGGGTTGATTTTCCTGAATAACTCCATGCTGGTCCTTCTGAATTAATGTTAGCCTGAATAATCGTTTTGTGAAGATTTCCCAGCACCACAGTTAAACTGACTGGTCTGTAATTGCTGGGCCAAAATTTATAATCTCTTCTGAACAACGGTGCAAGTTTTGAGATTTTTCAATCCTGCAACAGTATTGTCGAATTCAGAGAAATTTGAAAGCAAATTGCCAATACTCTCCAAACCCAACAGGAAATGTTGAGTCCTCCCCTGCAGTAGACTGTTAATTGTACCCTTCTCAAATGTGCAGAGTACCACTGACAATCTTACTCAAGTTTCAGTCATAGACTAAAGGATACTTGATTTGCAGTCGAATGACAGCCTCTTTTCACAATAGGAAGCAAGCTGCCAGCTAACACATTACAAAGTTTCTGCAGTTAAATCCACTGTGGCTGTAGGTGGGAGAGAAATCCTATGAGGATCCACATCAACCTGAGCTACAAACCTTCACAAACCTTGCAAAAAGATCCGCATCAAGTTCAAAGCTACCCTCTGCTGTTAAAAGATCGGCATTGGGCAAATTAGGTCAATTTCTATTCACACCGTAATTGTGATATAAATCCCCATTCTTTATTTCAGCATACATTTGTGGCATATTCAAGCATAGGGTATAACTATGATAGCTACCCTGTAAATATAACATATTTTGAGTTTTTGTAAATATTTTTGGTGAAGATTGTTAATTGTTCCCCAATTAGATAACTAACTCATTACATCAGTTATTTTATTGCAACATTCTCTAAATTATCAAAACTTTGCTCAGTCTTTAATCATTTACAGATTTTCCTGTCCGGTTGAATTTTTTCAAAATTTGGATGTGGCACTAGGGTAGTATTTACTGATTACTCAGACAGCAGTTAAGGGTCAACCACATTATTGTGGGTCTGGTCACATCATTATTCTGTGTCAGTGACATGGAGTCGCAGAACGGAAACAGACCCTTCAGTCCAACTTGTCCGTGCCGACCAGATATCCTAAATTCATCTAAAGCCATTTAACAGCACTTGGCCCACATCCCTCTAAGCCCTTCTTATTCATATGCCCATCCAATTGCCTTTTAAATGTTATAAGTGTGCCAGTTTCCACCACTTCCTCTGGCAGCTCCTACCATATATGCATCACCCTCTGCATGAAAAAACTGCCTCTCAGGTCCCTTTTAAATCTTTCCCCTGTCACCTTAAACTTATGCCGTCTTGTTTTAGACTCCCCTGCACTGGGGAAAATACTTTGACTATTTATCCTATCCATGCCCGTCATGATTTTATAAACTTCTATAAGGTCACCCCTCAGCCTCCAATGCTCCAGGGAAAATAGCCCCAGCCTATTCAGCCTCTCCCTTTAACTGAAACCCTCCAATCCTGGCAACATCCTTGTAAATCTTTCTGAACACTTTTAAATTTCACAACATCCTTCCAATGGGAGGTAGACCAGAATTGAATACAATATTCCAAAAGTGGCCTCACCAATGTCCTGTGCAGCTGCAACATGACCTCCTTAATTCCATGCCACCACCTCACAATGATTATTGTATATAATAGCTCATATCTAAACTATATTAATGTATCTTCTTTTCTAAAAAAAAGTGAATTCTTATATTTTTAACGTAATTCCTTGATTGCTATATAGAACAGGTTGTATTTTATATATGCACACTCTATCAGTTCGAAATGTGAAATAAAATATCGTATTAGCAAAATATCAGTCATCAGGCCACTAATATCTAGCAGATTACTATCAAAGCAAGCATCATTCAAACTGTTAACTAGTTAATATTAATTGACTTGCAATGTTACTGGAAACGGAGGTAACCCCAGTGTCACTTTTTACTGCATCTGTTAAATATCCAAGCTTTGTTGCCTGCTTTGCAATGATAAATTGTGTAACTTGATAAGCTTAATGTTTCCCAGGGATACTGGGCCAATAGAATTCACCTTCCATTTTTACTACAACCCCTTCATCTTGCCAAACTACAGATTTGAACTGACCTACATGTTATTCCAGGACAAACCAAGTGTTATTTTTGGCAATAATAACATCTACAATGAATGAAGTTAAAAAAAAGGAGTCTCATTTTTCACAGCATGAGCCAAGTATGTCTGTCAGCCTTGGCCAACATATGACTTCATCGTACATATGGATATCTGTCTAGGGAAATGTTTAACCTTGACAGGTGGAGAAAGCTATCCAACACAGACACACAACAGAGACTGTAAAATTTTACAATTAAGTGGCCTTTAATTACTTGCCCCTTCTGGGAATTTTTCTTCCAACTTTTGGTACAGACCTCCATCATAACTATTAAAGATGATGCAGTTGGCAATGCATCAAGACAACAAATATGAAGAAGAAAGGCTTTTATTTATATAGCACATTTTGCAATCTTACTGTGTCTCAGAGTGCTTTAAAACTATGTGAAATGTATTCACTGTTATAATGTAGGAAACATAGCTGTCAACTTGTGCACAGCAAGTTCCTACATGCAGCAGTGAATCAGATTATCTATTTTAGTCAATGATCAAGCAATGGATATTGGTGCAGGCACTGAGAATGACACTCTGCTTGTGTTTAAAACTGGGCCAAGGGTCCTTTTAAATCCACCGCAGAGAACAGCAGTACCTCAGTGTAACATACCAGGCAAAAGGGAGCACCTCCATCACTGCCGTCCTCTTTTTTTATTCATTCACAGGATGAGAGTGTCACTGACTTATCCAGTATTTATTGCCCATCTCTCATTGCTTATAGGGCAATTAAGAGTCAACCACATTGCTGTGGGTTTGGAGTGTCATGCCGTCCAGACCAGGTAAGGATGGCAATGAAGGATGCTAGTGAGCCAGATGGGGTTTTCCAATTAGCATTGGATTCATGGTCATCATTACACTGCTAATTCAAGATTTCTTATTGAATTCAAATTCTACCATCCACCATGGCAGGATTTGAACCCAGATCCCTGGATCATTATATAGATCTCTGAATTAATAGCCCAGCACTAATACCACTAGGTCATCACTTCCTCGGTGCAATACTTCCTCAGTAGTATACTGAATTTGAGCCATGATTTTGTGTTCAACTCTCTGGCCTCAAACCTACAACCTTCTTCTTTGGGGATAAGAGTACTGCCGGGCTTTCAATTACCTCGAGTAGAGGATATCGAATTTCTTCTCAGACTTCTCCCTTTCTGCTTCTTTTGAACAATTCTTAAGACACTCTAGGTTTTGGACCACCTGGCGTAACAGATCCTTACAGAAGAGACAAAAGCATAAGAAAGGAGAGCAGGAGTAGACCATCTGACCTTTGCTGTTTATTAAAATAATGGCTGATCTTTTCATGGACTCAGCTTTACTTACCCACTCACTCACCATAACCCTTAATTCCTTTACTATTCAAAAATTTATCATTGCCTTAAAAATATTCAACAAGGTAACCCTGCTTCACTGCGTAGGAAATTACACAGATTCACAGCTCTGTGGGTGAAGAAGCAGTCCACACTTTCTCCCACTATTCAGTCTGGAAAATGTGGAGTGACATTTTGCCATTTTCTCTATTTCTAACTGATCCAATTAAAAACGTTGACATTGCAAATCAAGAATGTCTGGTGTTGCAGCCATCGCAAATTTAAAAGCCATTCAGAATTTCATTGAACTGCCAACCATGAGGTTTTTTTTTTAAAATAAACTCTGCCACATGCAAGCAGTGCTAATATCTAGATAAAAGCCAGTACAGTAAAGCACTTAAATAAATATGGACAATTAGGAATAAGTACAATAATTATAACCACAATGATTAGCTGCAATAAAAATAATAACCTGAACACTACACTTAAGTGATGGCTGAGGTACAACTTTCACCGCTGAAAGAGGTACATTTAATTTGATCCTTCAATTTGAAACAAAACTTTTGTATTCATCTAATGAAAAGCATAAGTGCCCGTACTGTAGTTAAACATTCTAGGTGACGTATTTCTGAATTCCAACTGCAGTCCTTGGAAAGATTGCCAGATGGATTTTCCAACAATATTCTTGCACCGAATGGATATCATTAGTGAATTAGGCTGCACTTCTGATAAAAAAAACAGCAACAGATTCTAAAAATTTCCAGTTAATTTGGCCCCTCTGCAAGATAAAGTGGGTAATGTTAACGTACTCGGGACCTGGTTTGCACTCCATCTGATTTTATTTCCAAGAATGCCAATGGAAAATAAACTGAAGCACAGTGGAAAATGGCTGGTCAACTCAATTGGTTTGATTATAGCCTGGTTAGATTAAAATTACGCTGAAAATAATTAATTTATATGGAATTAGAAACAGTCACACATTCCAGAAAGGATGATTGTACTCAACAACCTGAAAAAAAAAGACATTCTGAGGAAGTGACAGATATGTAGATGAGATGCACACGGATTTTCAGAATTTCTTTCATAATGTACCATGCCACAGACCAAATGAGAAAATTAAAGAGCATGGAATTAGGGAAAGGGTGGTAAATTTCATTAAAAACATAGGATTACGAAGAGCAGAAATTAAGGGTAAATTCTCAGAATTATTAAAGGAGTGTTGCAATGTGCCACAGGATTATGCCTTAGAGCTCCTCTTGTGCTCAGTATGGATCAGTGATTTAGAGAGTCAGTGAGGAGTTGTCATGGCTACATTTGCAGCTAAAATAGGAAGAACAAAAAATAATTGTAGTCCAGAAGAAGTTACGGGGATGAAATGGCAATGGTCAGTAAAAACGTTAAACTCCACTATTTACCATGAGATGTGAAGTTACATACTTTGGTGCAAATGATGTGGAAGGAATTCCAGTGTTAATTTCGTGAGATTTTAAAAACAGCAACTCGTTAAATAAGAAAAGTTAGTGAATGGTTTGTTTTGCGAAGAGGTATCGAATATTGAAATCAAGATGCATGGAAGTCCTTCTCAAATTTATATACATTGGATCATGGCAAATATTCTTAGAGAGAAAACAGATGTAGTCTCAGTCTACATCCTCACTCAGCATTGCAGAATGAATCATTACAAAAGCAATGTATGATGGATAGGGGCTTCGTCTAATTTAACGCACAACATCTATTTTTATTCGATATGCTCAGTCACTTTCACTTTGCTTACCGTAGACTTCAATTTTTTTTGGAGTGAATTCACATTCCTGATGAATTGCCTGAGAATGGAACAGAGGCCTTGTCTGCCCTCTTATGAGGACAGACTGTTCAGATCACTTGCACACAACAACTCAGATCTGAATGTTACAGACAAACATAATCTTGGCTAATCATCAGATTTTCAATATTGACTTTGTTCCACACTAATGCTAAATCAGTTGCCGCAGTATATTGATTGATAACACCTAGATCAAATGGTCAGCTTTGATCTGCGGTAACCTGTATCTGTGGGGTGTGTTGGGAAAGACAGAGGCTCCCCGAGAGATTACTTGGGGTTGGAAAGGGGCAAGCACATTGTGATTTATGGCCTCTTGCACAGGTTGACTGAGACATTTTGACTCTTTCCTGGTTTGCACAGATAAATATGAATGCCTAATGAATCTATTGTGGTTAGCTAACTCACAGGTTTGCTGCATGAATGTTGAAATGCTGGTCTAAGATGTTCAGAAGTAATGGGAGACACAGTGATTTCTTATTGTTTTTATATTTGCGAATGTCTGGAGACGTGTTCAAGTCAGCTCTAAGATGATGACTACAACGTGACATAGCATCCTGGTCTGTCCCTATATAGTGCTATGAAAAAGTCACACTCCACTGCATAGAGAACAAGGGCTTGTTTGTAGAAATGGTGTTTGATGTTGTAAAATAAATCTTGAGTATAATCCACAAATGTGATAGTACACAACTTCAAATAAACAAGTGTTAATAACACACAACTCAGAGACAGAGCTCATAACTGAAAGTGTCTATGTTACCCTAAGCAAAAGGTGAAATGTTTCTCTTCCTGGAGGTGGCAAGATGTGCAAATAATTGGGAGAGTTAATGCTGGAAAGATATGCATACAGAAGCACAGATAAAAAGCAACAGGGCGCCCTCTGAAAGTCAACCCCCCACATCCTTGCTTCCAATCTCCTTGACTCCTTTCTCCCAATGACCTCCACACCACAAAGAACAAAAGATAAAGATATACCTTCTGTCTGAGAAACAGGCTTTGACTGATGGCCTTTGGGACAAAAACTCAGCTGCCTTCTGAACCCAGGACTGCGATAGGATGGGTTACTTATTGAAGGACTGTGATAGGATGGGTTACTTGATGAAGGTTGTCAGTCAACTCATGCCAAGCTGATTGGTGATATTTTCTCAGCAATGGGGTGGTGAATTAATGGATAAGTAACATGTCCATCCCTTGGCTTCAAAATGAAAAAAAAATGCCCATAAAGTGTAAAGTTAATATGCAAAGAGTCTTAAATTGTTTGACGCCTGAACAAGGTTTGATATCTCAAAAGACATATTCCTATTTCATTTGGAGTTTGAATGAGTATTGCCAGAAATTACGCACATTATTATTCTCACTGTGTATGAAGCCTTTTTTTTCAATTATCATTGTATATTTTAAGCAGCGGGCAGCAATGAATCATGCTGCAAAAATCAATCAGATGCTAGCAGAGAGATCCAATGGATATTTATCAATTAACTAATGTAACTAATGTAACTATGTACACAAGGTATATCTATTTCTTTGTCAATAGCCACATTACATCAACTACGTTGGTATTTCACAGAATATACAACTAGATTGAAATTTGTTTGAAAAGTTGACATTCTGAGGGAAGAGAACAGAGAGAAACAGAGAGAGACAGAGAGAGAGAGAGACAGTTACATAGTAACAGATAAAGAGTGACAGATTGACATACAGAGGAACAGTGATAGAAACTATAGAGAACATTAATATCCATTAGCAGGACTGGCTTAGTAGCAACACTACAGGCTGAGTTGGCTGAGTCCTAAAAGACATTGTTGACAGGCTGGACCTGCTATTGGTTGTGAAAAAGTCAACAGGAGACAAATAAAATAAACTAATCCTCTCCAATCTACCTGTCACTGTGCCTGACAACTTCCTCACTTTAGTATTAGAGACACATGCTCAGAAGTGATTGCGCCATAAGCCAAGCTGTTGCAGTACAGATACACTTCTGGCATGATTCAGGCAATGTGGAATATTGACCAGGTATGCCCTATACTGACGATGCAAGATAAATCTAACTACTGCCCCATTAGACTGCTCTCTATCATCAGCTATGTGATAGAAGATGTCATCCTAGACTGAAAGACCCTGCTTCAAGTCCCACCTTCTCCAGAGGTGCATAAGAACAAGTTGATTAGGAAAATATGTTTTTTTTTAAATCTGAAGGTGTCATCAAGAGTGCTGTTAAGCACAATTGCTTAGCAATTATGTGCTCACTGATGTTCAGTGTGGGTTCTGTCAGGACTACTCAGCTGCTGCCCACATTACAGCCTTTATTCAAACAGGAAAGAAAGAGCTGAACTTCAGATTTGGAGATGCCAGTGTTGGACTGGAGTTACAAAGTTTATTTGGAAGCACTAGCTTTCAGAGCACTGCTCTTTCATTAGGTGATTGTGGAGAAAAATATTGCACATGCACACGTATGTACATGCACACCAAGAACAAGAGACTGTAGAAACTTGGCATCACCACCAGCAGTTGCCAAGCCCACCCTGGCACACATTGGATAATATTATCACCGTGAGGAAGTTAATCGCCAACTTATCAGACCATACCTTCAACCGGAAGAGATTGAATTTCTTAGCAGGGGACTCAATTTCTGCCCCACCACCAAAATGGACCCCATGGTTCTTGCAGCAGACACAGAGAAATTCATCAGATGACTGAGACTTTGGGAATTCTTTCAAGATGTCAGCAGTGATCCCAATATGTCCATCGACGAACCTGAACAGTCATCACAGGGATCTATACAGGAGCGACCAAAGAAGGAGTCAACTTGGACCCCACCGGAGGGCCGCTGCCCTGGGCTTGACATGTATGCTCATACCGTCAGGAAATATATAAATGCCAGATTCATCAGCCGTACCCACAAGGTGGAGCAGAACATCACCCGATCACAACGCAACGCCATCCAGGCTCTCAAAACCAATCACAACATTGTCATCAAACCAGCAGATAAAGGAGGAGCCATCGTCATTCAGAACAGAACAGATGACTGCCAGGAAGTGTAACAAAAACTGAACAACTAGGAACACTACGAGCATCTACTGGCTGATCCAACCATACAGCACACCATGAACTAAACAAATTGATCAATTCTTCAGAGTTCCCTACACACACTCATTCTATGCACTTCTCCCGTAGGTGACTTCTACTACCTTTGGAAGATACACAAAGTCAATACACCAGGATGTCCCATTGTATCAGGCAATGGGACTCTGTGTGAGAACCTCTCTGACTATGTCAACGGCATCTTGAAACCCATTGTACAGGGGATCCACAGCTTCTGTCGTGACACTACAGATTTCTTACAAAAACTCAGAAACAACGGACCAGTCAAACCAGGTACATTCCTTGTCACAATGGATGTTTCAGCACTCTACACCAGCATTCCCCACAATGACGGCATCACGGCAACAGCCTCAGTACTCAACATCAACAACTGCCAATCTCTAAGCACCATCCTACAACTCATCCACTTCATCCTCGACCACAACGTCTTCACCTTTGACAACCAGTTCTTCATCCAGACACATGGAACAGCCGCGGGGACCAAATTTACACACCAATATGCCAACATTTTCATGCACAGGTTCGAACAAGACTTCTTTTCAACACAGGACCTCCAACCAATACTATACACCAGGTACATTGATGACATTTTCTTCCTCTGGACCCATGCAGAGGAGTCACTGAAAAAACTACACAGTGATATCAATGAGTTTCATCCCACCATCAAACTCATCACGGACTACTCTCTACTATCTGTCTCATTCTTGGACAAATGCATCTCCATCAAGGATGGGCACCTCAGCCCCACACTCTACCACAAACCCACGGATAACCTCACAACGCTACACTTCTCCAGCTTTCACCTGAAACATATTAGAACAGCCATCCCCTATGAACAAGCTCTACGCATACACAGGAAATGTTCAGAGGAGGAGGAATGTGATGGACACTTGGAAGTTCTCAGGCATGCTCTCATAAGAACAGGATACAATGCTCAACTCATCGACTGCCAGTTCCAACGTGCTACAGTGAGGAACTGTAATGACCTCCTCAGGAGACAGACACATGCTGCAACTGACAAGGTACCCTTCATTGTCCAGTACTTCGCAGGAGCCGAAAAACTACACCATGTTCTTCGTGACCTGTACCACATTATCGATGTGGATGAGCATCTCGCCTAGACCTTCCCCACACCTCCACTGCTCACCTTTAAACAGCCACCAAACCTCAAACAGATCATTGTTCGTTGAAAATTGTCTGACTTTCAGGAAAAAAACCTTACAACCTTGTCATAGTAGTCGCTGCAAGACGTGTCAGAGTGTCGACATAGATACCACCATTATGCATGGGGACACCTCCCACCATGTACATGGCAGTACTCATGCAACTCAGCCAATGGTGTCTATCTCATTCACTGCAGGCAAGGAAGCCCTAAGGTATGGTACATTGGCGAGACCAAGCAGAGGCTATGGCAGTGGATGAATGAACATCGCACAACAATCAACAGACAGGAGTGCCCCATCCCAGTCGGAGGACACTCCAGCGGTCTAGGACATTCAACCTTTGGTCATTGGGTGACCGTCCTCCAAGGCTGACTTCGGGACAAGCAACAACGAAAAGTGACCAAGCAGAGGCTGATAGCCAAGTTTGGTACCCATGGGGATGGCCTCAACTGGGAGCTTGGGTTCATGTCACACTACAGGTGACCCCATTGCACTATGCACACAGACAGACAGAAACACACACAGAAACATACACATACACAGAAACACACACATCCACACTCCCACTCACACCGTCTCACAGACTTAAAAGCCTGTATACTTACACTCACACACATACACACACCCTCTCACAGACAGTCATAACTGCCCCCCACACCCCCATCCACCCACACACACACTCACATGCACAAATACACATATAAGTTTGTGGGGTGAATTTGTACTTGCAGAGTTACATTTTACTTTGCTCAAAAACTGCATGAATCCATGTAATATTCTGTAAATCCGTTTTTTAGATTAGAATCAGTCTGACCATTGTGGCACAGACAGTCTCACAGGGACTTAACACTTTCAATACCTTATCTGGGCCGACATGGCACTAATTGTTAAAGTGTACCTGAGATGTAACTTTTTTTTTAAAAAAGGTTTGCGATTTATATATGAAAGAACTGAAAACAACATGGCCATTCTAAAAGGTGAGATACTTAACAAACAATCCAGGTGTTTTTCAATATATAATTTCAGTTACATCACACTGTAAACTTTTGCTATAAATTCTGTGTCTTACAATCTTATTCTTCACAATCACCTGATGAAGGGGCAGCGCTCCAAAAGCTAGTGCTTCCAAATAAACCTGTTGGACTATAACCTGGTGCTGTGTGATTTTCAATTCTGAACTTCAGAGGGGAGGTTACAATGAATGCTTTTGCCACCAGAGCTGATCGAGTGTGGCATTTGATCGAGTGTGGCATCAAGGAACACTCAGAGAACTAGATTCAATAGGATTCTGGATTAGTGGTGCTGGAAGAGCACAGCAGTTCAGACAGCATCCAAGGATGCTGCCTGAACTGCTGTGCTCTTCCAGCACCACTAATCCAAAATCTGGTTTCCAGCATCTGCAGTCATTGTTTTTAACTCGTAGATTCAATAGGAATCAAGGGAAAACTCTCTGCTGATTGGAGTGACACCTGGCACAAAGGAAGATATTTGTGATTGCTGGAGATCATTCACCACCCCCAGGACATGTCTGTAGGACTTTTTCCAAGTAGTGTGTTAGAATCGACCATCTTCAGCTGCTTTAATAACATTTCCTCTATCATATTGTAAGAAACTGACATGTCCATTGATAATTGCACAATATTCAGAAGAACTCATGTTATGGACCAGGCCAGACCACTCAAAATATTCTTAAGCAGGCAGCCCAGACCATAATTTTGCAATTTGATTCACTAAGTGGACAGTGAAAATTATCTGGATTAAGTTAGCGAAGTTGACTACCAGATTAAAACAGACAAAAATTTATTCACAAAATTACACAATGAAATACAAAGAACAGAATAAAGAACCCCTACAGAACTCAGTCTATCCAAACTCGACTTAAGTATGCTGTTCCAAATACGCAACAGTTCTAATATGCAAGCTCCCTTTAAAATCCAGTATAAATGGAACACATGCTTACAGGTTCAAGTTGAAGGGCAGAAAGAGAGAGAGAGAGTTTCCACACAGCTCCTTGTTGAACTTCCAACCAGTTCACGATTGAACTAAACTGCTTCACTCAGCTAGAGAGCTGACCACTTCCATTTCTTTATACATGTCACTTATAAAACATGACCACTTTGGCCTGAAGTCTCATCTGTTTACACACAAACAAAAGGCCTCTCAAAATCCTTTTCACCTCTGTTTCAAACCAGACTGATCAGAGCTCGGCCTGGCTTATTACTCCTCTGAAAAATATCAAGGACAGAGTCTCCTTAAACCAAGGAACAGCTTTAGAAAAAAAAAAGGACTAGCTTTGTGATACTCATGATTCCTCAGATATTGAAGCAGTCCATCTTCAATGGGAGCAAGACTCGGACAATATCCAGTCTTGGGCTGACAAGTGATAAGCAACATAGAGTCATAGAGTCATACAGCACTGAAGCAGATCCTTCAGTCCAATTTGTCCATGCTGACCAAGTTTCTCAAACTAAACTAATCACACTTGCCTGTGTTTGGCCTATATCCATGTAAACCTTTCCTATTCATGTAGCTATCTAAATGTCATTTAGATGTTGTAATTGTACCTGCATCCAACACTTCCTTTGGCAGTTCCTTCCACATACAAATCACCCTCTGTGTGAAAAGATTACTCCTCAGGTCTCTTTTAAAGCTTTCCCCCTCATCTTAAAAATATGTCCCCCAGTATTGAACTCCCCAATCCTGGGGAAAATACCATAGTTATTCACCCTATCCGGCCCCTCATGATTTTATAAACCTCTACAAGGTTACTCCTCAACCTCCTATGCTCCAGTGAAAAAAGTTTCAGCCTATCCTGTCTATTTTTATAACTGAAACCTTCTATTCCTGGTAACCTGCTTGTAAATCTTTTCTGCACACTTTACAATTAAATAATATCCTTTCTATAGTAGGGTGACCGGAACTGTATACAGAACTCCAAAAGTGGCCTCACCAATGTTCAGTGCAATCTCAACATAACATCCCCACTTCTTTACTCAAGGATCTGAGCTGTTAAGGCGAGTATACTGAATGCCTTCTTAACCACCTGTCTATCTGTGATGCAACTCTCAATAAACTATTTACCTAAAATCCTGGGTCTCTCTGTTTGACAACACTATTCAGGACCTTACCATTAACTGTGTAAGTCCTGTCCTTATTCATTTTACCAAAATGCAACTTCATGCATTTATCAAATTAAACTCCATCTGCATCTCCGGTAAGAGAAATTCTAATCATTGCCCTTTGACATACATTGGCATCATCACTAAAACCTCACTATTAATTTCCTGGGGGTTGCCATTGACCAGAAACTGAACTGGGCCAACCATATAAATATTGTGGCTACAAGAGCAGGTCAGGGACTAGGGATACTGCAGTGATTAGCTCACCATCAGACTCTCAAATGATGTGATCATTATCTTCAGGACAAAACTCAGGAATGCAATGGAATACTCCCCATTTGCCTGGATGAGTGTACCTGCTCCAATAACACTCTAGATGTTTGACACTATCCAGGACAAAGCAGCCCACTTGATTGGCACTGTACCCACAAATATTCACTCCCTCCACCATCAATGCATGTTAACAGCAGTGTCTGTATCTCTTTTGTAAAAAAATATAAGTGACAATAAATGCCTACTTTATTCTATTCTACAGATGCTCCAGAGAAATTCAACAAAGATCTTTAGACAGCACCTTTCAACCCATGACCATTTGATTTAGGAGGGCAATGGCAGGTGATAGTGGGAACAGCACTGCGTTAGCAAGTTGCCCTCCAAGCCACTGATTCTTCAGTGTCACTGGGTCAAAATCCTGGGTCGCATTGTGGGTCTACCTATTTTAAAATATTCAGTCACAAGATGGGGGTGTTAGGCCAGTATTTATTGCATATGCCTAATTGCCCAGAGGGCAGTAAAGAGTCAACCACATTGCTGTAAGTCTGGAGTCACATGTAGGCTAGGTCACGTAAGCATGGCAATTTCCTTCCCAAAAGGACATTAGTGACCCGGATGGGTTTTTCCCAACAATCAACAACAGATTCATGATCATCATTACACTTATTATTCCAGATTTTTATTGAATTCAAATACCACTAGCCACTGTGGCAGGATTTGAACCTGGATTCTCAGAACGTTATCTGGGCCTGTGGAATAATAGTCTAGTGATAATAGCAACAGACCATTGTGTCCCCCTAACAGCGCAAGGTCTGCAACGGTTAAGAAGGCAGCTCACCACCATTTTCTCAAGGGCAATTAAGGATGGACAATAAATGTTAGCCTAGCCAATGACTTGCGCATCCCCTGAATCAATAAAAGAAAAGTCTGCAGTGGTTTGAGAAAATTCACTACCATCATTTAAGGGCAATGAATGATAGCCATGCCAATGGTTCCCAGGTTCAATGAAGGAGAAGAATGGTAAAGTTCTCCTAAAAGTCGCCAAAACCCATTTGAAAAAAATGTAGGCACCTGACACTCACCATATTGTGTACTTTTTGCTCCAGAGTCTGATGACAATATTACCTCAAACAATCAGACAGCACTCATTCAGCTCATTGGTAATGCTGAAGCTTTAAAAGACATATCCAATTAATCAAATTTACCCCAGCACTCTCCCCATAGCCTTGAAAATGGCTCCTTTCAGTACATTCCTAATTGTGGTCACAATAAAATTCTCAAAGTCCATGCTGGTAAAACCTAAATTTGTTTTATTTGGTTGTTGAAGTGGAACTTGTAAGTTCCCACCCAGATCAAGGAACAGCTGCAGTCCACTTAAGGAAGAAACATTCTGAATTAATAAAACTGGGGCTTTCCAAATTAGAAAGAAAATGAGGCTGCTTTCTCACTGAACCACATGTTAAGAGAAAGAATTTTGTTTCAATGATAATTTCTGGAGATTCCAAGATAAAAGAGTAAGCACTTTGATTCTGATGATAGCAACCTTGTAGAAAAATCAGATATTTTAAAAAGTTTCAACACTTTCACTTTCCTTTTAAACGGGAAAAGTAAACTGACTGTAATAATATTGTGTTATGAAAATATCACACAAATGAGGTAAGTGGATTTCATTTACTTCAAGATCTCTGAAGTGCTTATTACAGCTAAACTAAGATAAACCATACAGAATAAAGTGACCTCAAGTGCTGCAGTACAGAGTGCCTATGGCCTGTGATCATGTAATAACATCTTGGCAATTAGCTCATTTATAGGTTCCACTCTTAAAGGGACAGCATTCCTAAGCTAATGATACATCACTTTCTTTCCAAAGATAGCTCATGTATGCTACAAGTGAAAATACATAAGCATTGGGCAACAGCAAAATATACACAGTGAAGGAGTCTAAAATTGATATCATTTCAGTGTTTCGACAACTCTTCCTAGTTTTGTTATGGTATAACTTTCTTGAAGTGAGGGTTTTGCTTTTTGCTGTTCTTGGTCAAACAGATGCCTAATCAGCGAGTTAGTTCATGTCCTGATATTAAGTCACGCTGTTGTCATCTAGATGTGTTCCTTCATGTTCACTGTGTAAATTTGGTGTGTTGTAGACCTCCCTTCACCTGTTTCTGTTCCTCCCCAGTGTTGCTGTTACAGGTGTCATGACTTCATAATATCTAGGCTCACTGAGCACTTTGGAAATCTCTGCAGGTACCAATGTATCCACTGTGGAGTATGTGGGCCTCAACTTCTGTTTTAATATGAGCTAATTACACACTTTCAAGCTGGTCATGCACCACCTTCATCTTTCTATATTTACTAAGAAATGTATTCTGCAGCTTGGAGAATTCAACTAAGTCGGTGAACTTGGCAAGGTCATTTTCACATGCCTTTTGACCAGGCTATCTGCTGGCAATGGTAACTCTATATTTGAAGGTGGATCTCGTAGGTGTAAGATGCAACATAAAAATCTTGTTTTGTTGTCCTACATTTCTGGACATGTGGTTTAGCAGCATAAACTATTCTCGCTTTGATCTGGGTAATGTGATCAGCACACCATATGGTTCATGCCCCATTTAGCACACAAATCCTGTATACTGTGGCCATTGTCAGAAATGATTTCTTCAGGTACACTGAACAGACTAAATACACCAGTCAATGCGTTGCCACAGGCATTCTTGACTCATTTTTTTACCTTTCTTCTGAAATTGCAAACTAGGAGAAATAATCAGTGAATAAGATAAGTCATCTTATTGACGGAAATACGTGAGAATGTTGCACTTAAGGACTGATGAATCTTATGTGGGTGTAGATGCTCTTTACATTGCTGATGCAGTTTTACTGTCCTTCTATCCACTGAGAAAGTAATTTATTGATTCCTCTAGCTTCTGCCTGTGGGTCATCAATTCTAAACAATTAATTCTGAACATAACTCTTACATGCCCTTGATCTTCTAGGACTCTCCGTATCTTTGGAGATTTCTGGTTTTCTTCAACTAAGCCCAAGGTGTTGATACTGTACAATTCCTCATTACCAAATGCTGTTAGTATCTTCAGAGCTTGTTTAGCCAGTTTTGCACCTATTTGGTCTATGAAGCAGAACTTTATCTGTTGTTTAAAAGATTGAAATTTGGACAGGAGAGCTGTGGTTTTCCAGTTCATGGTGGGTGAGTTGGCATCCATCCTACTGCTATTTTTTTCCCATTTTCACTTTTCAATTAAATTTTGTGCATATTTCTGTGTTTTTCACTATTATTTTTCAGTTTATAACTTATTTTAGGGGCTGCTCTGTTGGCTCTGCACTGTCCCTGATGCAGCCACTTTTTCTCTTGTTTGCATTTAGAAATGTTTTCTCTTCATTCAGCATGGGACTGACTCTGGATGGCCATTCCAATTGGAAACAGCCTTTAGACAGTTTGGCTTTGAATATGCTCACTACCTGCATGAATTTGGCCAACTTGAAGCGACTCACAGTTTGCAAAGTGAGTTTTGTTTTCCTGCTTTTTTTTGCTGTGGTTATTCTACATTGTCTTTGTTTGGTGCCAAGAAATATAAACTGGCTTCTTTCTTTTTTTTTCAAAAGAAAAGTCCCAGCTGTGCACCATGTAAAAATATTCTGATATCTAAATAGGCACATAGATTCTGTCTACTTGAGGATACTACAGTTAAACTAATATTTACAGTGCACTATATCTCCAGACTCTCTATACCTTGCATAATGTAGTGCAGAGAGCCTGTGATCATGTGACATTTGGGTACTTATCTCATCTGTATGTTAAGTTCTTAAAAGGACAACACTCCAGAGCTGATAAAACAGGGGACTAGGTTTGTGTTTGAAGGGAGTAGGTCACATGATCAGTACATTTAACACATTCCACTCCAACTGAATTTTACCAGTGACAGATGAAAAATAAAAGTCAATTTTCTTATTCATTATTGTCTTTTATGTGCCTTAAGATAAATTTTCGCTCCGCAGCATAGTGGGCGTGACAATGAGCAATTGACATAAAGTGGAAAAGTACATAAAAAACAGGTAGAATACAAAATCAGCCTGTTTTGACTGGGAGATAAACGTGTGAGGCTGTATTAGTGTGAGAGCTGTCCTGTTGTACTGTCACATGGTGCTACCTGGACTTATTTCTCAGCCTCTTGTGAAAGTCGGAAAAGTACTTAAATTATTATGGAATGGGGATTCCGCACATAACTTTAGATTCTGAATACTACTAGTTTCTAGGATTTTGCCCCACTTCACCATTGGGGAAAGTTATGTGGATTGGCTCTGCTAGATTTCCCATAGGGATGTGTAGGTTCATCGAATTTGCCATGGGAAATGCAGAGTTACAGAGATGGGGGGGGGGAGGTGTTGATCTGGGTGGGATGCGATTCAGAGCGTCCAATAGGACTAAATGGGCTGAAAGGCCTGTTTCCACATTGTAGGGATTCTATGATTATATAATATGTGTATTTGTAGTTAAAGCTAATAACTTCAAAGGGTTTTTACAAATACATTAAGGACAAAAGGGTAACTCGGGAGAGAATAGGGCCCCTCAAAGATCAGCAAGGTGGCCTTTGTGTGGAGCCACAGGAGATGGGGAGATACTAAACAAGTATTTTGCATCAGTATTTACTGTAGAAAAGGACATGGAAGACATAGAATGTTAGGAAACAGACGGTGACATCTTGAAAAATGTCCATATTACAGAGGAGGAAGTGCCGGATGTCTTGAAACGCATAAAAGTGGATAAATCCCCAGGACCTGATCAGGTGTGCCCTAGAATACTGTGGGAAGTTAGGGAAGTGATTGTTAGGCGTCTTACTGAGAAATTTGTATCATCGATAATCATAGATGAGATGCTGGAAGACTGGAGGTTGGATAACATGGTGCTACTCTTTAAGAAAGGTGGCAAGGACAAGCCAGGGAATTATAGACCAGTGAGCCTGATGTCAATGGCGGGCAAGTTGTTGGAGGGAATCCTGAGGAACAGGATGAACATTTATTTGGAAAGGCAAGGATTGATTAGGGATAGTCAACATGGCTTTGTGTGTGGGACATCATGTCTCACAAACTTGATTGAGTATTTTGAAGAAGTAACAAAGAGGATTGATGAGAACAGAATGGTAGATGTGATCTATATGGACTTCAGTAAGGCTTTTGACAAGGTTCCCCATGGGACACTTGTGAGTAAGGTTAGATCTCATGGAATACAGGGAGAACTAGCCATTTGATACAGAACTGGCTCAAAGGTAGAAGACAGAGGTTGGTGGTGGAGGGTTGTTTTTCAGACTGGAGGCCTGTGACCAGTGGAATGCCACAAGGATCAGTGCTGGGTCCACTACCTATCATCATTTACATAAATGATTTGGATGTGAGCATAAGAGGTACAGTTAGTAAGTTTGCTGACGACACCAAAGTTGGAGGTGTAGTGGACAGTGAAGAAGGTTACCTCAGATTACAATGAGATCTTGAATAGATGAGCCAATAGGTTGAGAAGTGTCAGATGGAGTTTAATTTAGATAAATGTGAGGTGCTGCATTTTGGGAAAGCAAATCTTTACAGGACTTAATGGTAAGGTCCTAGGAAGTGCTGCTGAACAAAGAGACCTTGGTGTGCAGGTTCATAGCTCCTTGAAAGTGGAGTCTCAGGTAGATAGGATAGTGAAGAAGGCGTTTGGTATGCTTTCCTTTATTGGTCAGAGTATTGAATACAGGAGTTGGGAGGTCATGTTCCAGCTGTACAGGACATTGGTTAGGCCACTGTTGGAATATTGCGTGCAATTCTTGTCTCCTTCCTATCAGCAAGACGTTGTGAAACTTGAAAGGGTTCAGAAAAGATTTACAAGGATGTTGGGAGGCTCGGAGGATTTGAGCTATAGGGAGAGGCTGAACAGGTTGGGGCTGTTTTCCCTGGAGCGTCGGAGGCTGAGGGGTGACCTTATAAAATCATGAGGGGCATGGATAGGATAAATAGACAAAGTATTTTCCCTGGGGTGTGGGACTCCAGAACTAGAGGGCATAGCTTTAGGGTAAGAGGGGAAAGATATAAAAGAGACCTAAGGGGCAACGTTTTCACTCAGAGGGTGGAACGTGAATGGAATGAGCTGCCAGAGGAAGTGGTGGAGGCTGGTACAATTGCAACATTTAAAAGGCATCTGGATGGGTATATAAATAGGAAGGGTTTGGAGGGATATGGGCCGGGTGCTGGCAGGTGGGACTAGATTGTGTTGGGATATCTGGTCGGCATGGACGGGTTGGACCAAAGGGTCTGTTTCCATACTGTACATCTCTATGACTCGTTTGTTTGCATATGTCTCTAATATATATTCAGTAGATTAAGTTGATAAACTTGTTTTGTATTAAAGTGCGTATCTTCTTGTAACCATTTTGATCAGGTCTTAAAGAACCTGTTCGGAATTTTCAGCCTAACAAAGCACACCATTCCCAGAAATTTGGTGCAAATGTATTTTGTAGCATTGTAACTTTATTAGCCTGTGAAGTTGGTATGAGTTCTCTGATGCATGATATAAATCTGAAGAATTCAAAATTCTTTCAAAGCAAAGATGTGACCTGGCTTGAAACGGCAGAGTCGCAGTTGGTGCTGCTGAACTAGTTAATAATGAAACAAACTGCAAACCAGTAACAAGTACAGTACAGTAATTTATTAAAATAAATAATCATTCCATTCACTTTGCTGACTTTGCACGCAAGAATAATTAACTCCTGACTTGGTAACAATGAGCAACTTTGTTAGCATGCTGTATTATCATATACTGCTAAACTAATAGAATAGGCTAGCAGATTGTTTCTTTAAAAGGCGTTAATACTAGAAATGTGAAATAAAATTTAGGCACTGGAAATACATCAGCGTCTGAGCAACTCAGGAACAGAGTAATAGATTTTAACTTGACCCTTGATCAGAACTCAGTCAGATCTGGCAAAACCTCAAGAACAGAAATTACTATAGGAACTCAGCAGGCCTGACAACATCTGTGGAGAGAAAGCAGAGTTATTATTTCAAGTCCAGTGACTCTTAATCAGAACATTCTGAAGAACGGTCACCGGAATCAAAATGTTATCCTATTTCTTTCTCTACAGACACTGTCAGACCTACTGAGTTTCTCCAGTAATTTCTGTTTTTGTTTCAAATCTCCAGAATCTACAGTTCATTGTTTTATTTTACTGACAAAACCTTATTACAGTCAAACATTATTCCAACTTTTAAAGAACATGGTTGGCTGATTACTGAGCTCAAACCTTAGACTATCAGTACTGGCATTAAAATATTGCCACAATACAGGTCAAAAGATTTCATTTCATTTTATGAAAATCTGTTTGCCTTAACATATGTGAACATTAGGAACAGGAAAAACACATTTATTCCTGTGAATCTATTCTACCGTTCTAATAGATCATGGTACATGACTTCCAAAACTGTGGGATATGACCCTCAGTGGGGTCATGAGTTATGATTTTGGGATGCTGTGGTGCTCTAACTGAGAAGGACCCTTTAAAACCTTGTGTTCTTTTAAAGTGTGCATACATCTTAACTGACCATTTTGTTTAAGGCCTGATTCCTGCTTCAAAAAAGGTTGGTGCAAAGGTAGAGCATTAGAAATTCCTGAACATTGCTCATTTTTCCACATTCCCAGATTCACAGCAATCCTTCCCAAATCCCACAGTTCTCACCATGAGGTCATGACAATTTTCAAGCTTTGAAATTCTGTCAAATTGGGATAAAAATTTAGAAGGCATTTTCACAGTTGATCTGTATTACTTGACTTTTCTTTCCCCCACATTGCTTCACACCCCTACCACAGGCTCAAAATTAGACTTTCTAAATTGATGCACAGCCAAAGAAATCCGGCCTGACAGAAAATTGACTGAATTAAATTAAACAGTGGCCTTCAGCTACAGAGAACAGTGGAAACCAAGGTCAAAGACGTCACAAAAATTCAGGGGAAACCAGTTACAACCAGCCTGAGGGTTATACATTGAAGTATCGCTCAGATTTTCTGCCACCTTCACTTCCAGCCAGTGCCCGAGGGCGTGCATTTCACACCTCCCCTGCACAGCAACAATTGAAGGGGGCTGGTCTGACCCCATTGGATACTTTGAATCCTGCTCATGACCCCATTAGTCAAAAGCTTCAGAACGTTCTGGAAGGTCTAGGGTGAGAGGGCATAAAAACATACATCTCGAAGCCACCTCCTCAGTGAAGACTTGCAGCAAGATTTGTGGCAGGAGACCATGTGACAAGTCGAAGAAGAGCCAGGAGAAGATCTGCCCTGGTCTGCAAGGCCAATCTTCATGGAATACAGCCAGCCCGACGTCAGGGAGGAAGCAGATTCCAACAGCCCAGCTCAAACATGGATTATTCCACGTTCTCTGACAGAGAGTAAATATTGTGAGAATTTGGGAAATGCTCACACAGAATTTTAAAATCAGAAATACCTTGTTCATAAAATTGACTTGAACTGCAAACCAAATTCTGGGTCCTTTGTCTGCCTCACCAACAAGAGCGTTTGGGTGAAGTGTTTTAATACATAAACAGGTCAAAGTGGCTAAAGCACGGACAACCTCTGAAAAGAAAATCATCAATCTTAGTTTTGGTCTCTCTATCTGAGGTAGGTTGTTCTGGCTATGGAGAGAATGCATCAAGGGTTTAGCGGACTGATTCCTGCGATAGCAGGACTAACAAAATGACGAGATTAGATCGATTCGGACTGTTTTCACTGGGGCTTAGGAGAATGAAACCTATAAAATTCTAACAGGACCGGACATGGTAAATACAAGATGTTCTGGATAACCGGGCAGATAGGCCATTTAGGACTGAGAACGAGGAGAAATTGCTTCATCCAGGCAATGGTGAGCCTGTGGAATTCTCTGCCACAGAAAAACATGGAGGCCAAGTTTTTGAAAGCTTTCAAGGAGTCAGATATAGTTATTACAGCTGGAGGAATCAACATGGATGGAGAGAAACCGGATACAGGATACTGAGTTTTGTTGATCAGCCATGATCATGTTGAATGCAGAGCAGGCTTGCAAGGTTTAATGGCCTACTTGTGTTCTTATTTTCTATGTTCTTATATTTCAATGGTTTCAAATTGATACAGAATCCACAACATTTTGAAAGAGAACATTTTAGGTTTCTACTTCTTTGATGAACTGCTTCCTGATCTCACTTCTGAATGACTTAGTTCTAATTTTTATGATTGTGGTCACTTGTTCCTAAAGCCTTAATCTTCACTTGTACACAAGAGAATCAATCTATCGTTTTAACAATGAGGAAAGGAAGCAGAATTACAGTTTTCCCTTCGAGTGGGATCAATGTACATATTGAGAAGGTTCCAGCCACTATGCAAATTATTGGCCTATTGTGGCGAAAGAAATATTGGCCCAGATTTTCGGAGGGTGAGACAATTGTTATTCCAACATAGATTGGATTGTGCAAGGGGACCCTGCGGAAGCTTTCTCCCAGCACATTCAGAAGAATTTTTCGAGGATGCTGAATCTTCTGCTGTTCAATTTCTCTACACCTGAAACCCTCTGAAAGTCTTCAATTCAATCCGAGATCTTGGAGGTTTCTCACAAAATTGAGTCAAATAGTTCCTCAGGAAAAGTTAGACTATTAAGTACACAGTCTAACTCCTGAATAACTATTCAACTGACTCCATACTTACCTTAGACACAACCAGCAACACTTTCCTTAGATCACTTACATATCCCAGACCCTGACCCACCCATCCCAAATGGCCTCCTACTTCAAGGACCGCAATTTCCCCTCCCACATGGTCAACAATGCCCTCCAGCACATCTCCTCCATTTCCTGCACCATTGCCCTTGAACCCCAACCTTCCCACCACAATAAGGACAGAATCCCCCAGTGCTCACCTTCCACCCCACCAATCTCCAGATGCAATGGATCATTCTTTGCCATTTCCTCCACCTACACTCAGAACCCACCACCAAAGATATATCTCCTTCCCTACCCCTTTCTGCGTTCCAAGAGACCATTCCCTCTGCGACTCCCTTGTTAGGTCCACACCCCTCCAGCAAACCGGTGTCCACTCCCAGCACCTTCCCTTGCCACCGCAAGAGGTGTAAAATCTGCGACCATACGTCCTCCCTCACCTGCAACCAAGGTCCCATAGGATTCTTCCATACCCGACAGAGGTTTTCCTGCACCTCTAAACATTTCATCTACTGTGACCATTGCTCTCGATGTGGTCTCCTCCTTTAACTTGCGAAATATTTCAGAGAACATCTCTGGGACACAAGCACTAAACAAATCCCAACACCCTGTGGTCGATCACTTCAACTCCCCCTCCTAGTCCGCCACGGACATGCAAGTCCTAGGCCTCCTCCTCCACCGCCAAATCCTAGCCACCCAACACATGGAGGAAGTATGCCTCATCTTTGGCCTTGGGACGCTCCAACCACACGGGATCAATGCTGATTTCATCAGCGTCCTCATCTCCCCTCCCCTACCTTATCCCTGATGCAACTTTCCAACTCAGCACCACCCTCTTGAACGGTCCTACCTGTCCATCTTCCTTCCCATAAATTCACTCCACCCTCCTCTCCAACCTATCACCTTCACCCCCACCTTCATTTACCTATTGCATTCCCAACTATCTTCCCCCAACCCCACCCCCTCTCATTTATCTCTCAGCCCCCTTTGCACCCACATCCCCCAACATTCCTGATAGCAGCTTATGTTTGAAACGTTGACTCTCTTGATCCTCGGATGCTACCTGACCAGCTGTGTTTTTCCAGCGCCACACCTTTTGACTCTGATCTCCGATATCTGCAGTCCTCACTTTCTCCCATCTCCATTCTTCTCCGACCAGAGTAAACCTGAACATCATCCGCACTGGATTACACCCAAAACCCTGCCACCAGACCGAATAAAACTTGCCTCCCAACAGACTGGAACCAACTCAACCCTCCCGTCACTGTATCCAACCCAAGCCAACCCCATCCCCTCCTGCTGCTGGACCCTACTCCCCCACTCCCTGTCAGACCCAATATCTCCCACCTACCCAACCTATCCTAAACAACGCATTGCTTATTTTGGCACTTACCACCCTATCTTCTTCTCACTTGATGTCCTATTGACTGACACCCTACCCAATATCCAGCTGGTGCCCTACTTACCTGGCACCCTTCCACCTACTCTCTGGCATCCCATACATGGCAGCCCATCCCTCCCTAGCTGTGTCTCTATGCAGTTGGTGCCCTACCCATCTGACACTTTGGCATCCTATACATCTAGACTTCTACTCTCCCAGCAGCCACCATCACACTTAACTTATCTACTCACAGTTTGACAGCAGCTGTCTATGTTGCTGGCAGGACCTTGATATTCCAGACAATGCTGGCTGACTGCTGTGAAAAGGGAGCATGGTTTGCCTTCCTTTGATATTTCTGTGCTTCAAAAGCATTTCAGAATGGAAGCATGGATCCACTTTTTTGAAGGAGTTCTGATTGGACCCTCCCATCGGAAACTCCCTTCGGAAATTTCATTCATAAGCCTCTGTATGAAATTGCTAATCTGTGGAAAATTAAGACCAATACTCCAGCAGAATAGCAAAATAGCATGTGGGATTCTGCAATGCACAAGTGTGGTGGATAAAAAGAATCACAGGGAAGCTGGAATTCAGTTATAAAACAGTTTAAATTTATAATGAAGCTTGCACTTACTATTAGGTTAATAGGATCAAATGGTTGAACTTTTGTATTTAAACATTTGGTTTCAAAGGGCTATCAAACTTCGAACTTTGCTCATGATAACATTTGAGGTCTTGAGAAGCAAATTGCTATGTGACTTATTTATTCATATCCAGTATTCTCTTGATCTGCGCCGTGTTACTTGAAGTCACATAAAACAGTGATGTCCCTCTGGTTCACTTCAGGAAGCTGAACCCTGAGTTAGGCAAGGAGGAAGAAAAAGCAAGTGAAATATTTTGTGGTTTTCAATACCAATAAACCATGAAGGATTTGATGCAATTGTCGAGTACAGTGACTGGCATGCTAACAGGGAGGTCAGCAGTTCAGATCCCAGCGAGCTGTAAATTAATAATGCTGCCAATTTGTGGGCTGGCACCTGATACAGGTCCCCAAGAGAATTATCAAAATCCTTCAGGATAGAATCCTTCTGCCCCCAATCAGTCAGTTGATTCTAATAAACAGGTCACGACAATTACAAAGGGTAAATAGTTCAGTTTTATCCATCTCGAAAGACCTTCATTTGAACAAAAATGTTATCCATTATTCCCAGAGGTAGAACACTTCAAAAAAGAGCCATTCATTTATTAAAATTTCACAGATTGAAAAATTGCTTTGTATAAATTCACCCAGTGTATAAAACAATCCAGTTGCTCCATGCCCAAATTTAATGTTTCTGCATATACTCGCCATATGATTTGATTCCCTTGTGCAGCCAGAATATGTATTAGTAGTTTGTATCAATTTTTACCTCCATTCACTTAACTGCACCTTATAAATGGGCACAAAAGATTAAGCAGGTGTTTATGCTGTAAAAATGCACAAGACTGTAAGACAGACCCACTCTTTGTGTCAGATGCTTATGACCATTTCAAAACGGTGACCACCCACGCCCATGACCAGCAATTCAATTTTATACTTGGTGTATGTTTCAAGTGGTAATTTTTGAGGCAAAAATTAATTTATATGCTGGTATCTTCTTAGATTTTAATTCCCATCCAGACAATTGATGATCACCATCACATGACCTTTCAAAAATCTTCCAGTTTTACAAGACATAAATTGGTTCCCATTGTTCTAACTTGCAAAGAAAATATGACTCAAATTTCATTCAAGTAGTTTGAACTGATCAAAGATCTTTAATTCGTTTTTTTTTAAACAGAAAGCATTCTTTAGAAAATGGCATGAATGTTGCCAGATTAAGTTGTTGAAGTTCACAGTTGCCCATCTACCACAGATGTCATGGTAACACAAGTTCAATAAAACTTGCATCGTTTCTGCATCATTTCAAAACAGCCTCTTATTTAGAGTCCAGTCGATTACAAAAATAGATAAAGAAAGCTACTATTTGGAGATTTTGCGCTGAAATAGTTGGAATTGTGGAAGATGGTAAACAGGGACTTTTCCCTGGGGTGGGGCTGTCAAAACTAGATGGCATAGGTTTAGCGTGAGAGGGGAAAGATTGAAAATGGACCTAAGGGACAACGTTTTTGTGCAAAGGGTGGTGTGTATATGGAATGAGCTGCCAAAGGAAGTGGTGGAGGTTGGTACAATTACAACTTTTAAAAGACATCTGGATGGATATATGAATAGAAAGGGTTCACAGGGATGTGGACCAAGTGCTGGCAAATAGGACTAGATTAATTTAGGATATCTGGTCAGCATGGACGAGTAGGACCGAAGGGTCTGTTTCTGTGCTGTACGTCTCTATGACTCAATGACTCTTTGATCTGAATCATGAGAACTCCAGACACCAAAAGGCAGTGCTTTTGAAAGTTGCCACAACCTAGAGGCAAAACTAGAAAAATAACCGCATACATTGATTTTTAAATTTGGCATTTTTCTTTGAAACACCAATAATGTGATTTTCTATCCCAATCTGTTTGTTTGCATGGGATCAGTAGTTGTGTCTGCAGTACAGTAAGGCATCCAAGATGAAGAGGAGAAATATTTGAACTTAACCTCAAATGGGCGTATACTGAGAAACATTGACATTGTTGAACTAAGACCTAAAACAAAATAAATCCATGAAAAAATAAATAAGCAAAAATGAAATGCCCAGATCTTTGGAGGTATCAATATATTATAAAATTAATCAGGTCAAAAACTAGATGGCATAGGTTTAACGTGAGAGGGGAAAGATTGAAAATGGACCTAAGGGACGACGTTTTCATGCAAAGGGTGGTGTGTATATGGAATGAGCTGCCAGAGGAAGTGGTGGAGGTTGGTACAATTACAACATTTAAAAGACATCTCGATGGATATATGAATAGAAAGGGTTTACAGGGATGTGGACCAAGTGCTGTGTTACTGGACTTCTAATCCAGAGATCATAAATTCAAATCCCATAATAGTTTGAGAATTGGAACTCAGTTCAACAAACCTGTATCAGTAAAATGGTGGCCACGAATCTGCTAGACTGTTGTAATTCCTTTCAGGAAGAAAATCAACCACCTTCCCCTGTCCACCTATGCCAAGCAAGTCTCCAAACAATGTGGTTGTCAATTAACAAACAAGTCAAACAGGCTACCCAAATGTAGAAGCTGATGGCTTAAGGATGAACGACAAAAGGAAGCCTTTACTTTTCATAGTCACTGGGTGAAAATCTTGAAACCCCTTCAAAAACAGCACTATGTTTCTGTACCCCCAGGATTACAGTGGTCTAGAAGGTTGCTCATCACCACTTCCTCCAGGGCAATCCTGGCGTAGCCAGTGGAGTCCATATCCAACAAAATCAATACAGGTCTTGCCAGAAGCATCAAGATCCAAAGCGTGAACTAAGAGCATGCTTAATGCTGATGAACAAAGCTTTGACTCCTGAACAGCAAATCACAAAAAATTTGGGTCATACAGAATTTTGGAAATCCAAAGGTTAGCAGTAGACCAGATGTGAAGACATTGGTAAACTGGTGAAATGGACAGACGATGGCAGAAGCAATTTAGTTTTATAAAGTTTGAGTGTGAAGTATTGCACTTTGACAGAAATAAACTTGGAGAAACTGAATAACTTAATTAATGCTATATTAAGTGGTGGTGGTGGTGGCGGGAGTGGGGGGGGAGTGAGGTTGCGGGGAGCTGTGTGCTGCTTCAGCAGAAGAATCAGAGGAGGTATGTATAAAAATTTCAAAGGAGCAGAGTTATGGCTTTCTAAACAGGATGCTGAGTATAAAAACATAAGGAAATTTCGCTAAGCTTTCATAAACTGACCACTTAGACAGCACCTTCCAAACCTATGACCACTTCCATCTCGAAGGACAAGGGCAACAGAGACATGGGAACACCATCACTTACAAATTCCCCTCCAAGGCACTCACAATTCTGACTTGGAAATTTACCGCCTTTCCTTCACTGTTTGTGCATCAAAATCCTGGAATTCCCTCTCTAAGGGTATTGTGGGTCAACGCACAGCAGGTGGACTGCAGTGATTCAAGATGACAGCTTCTCCGGGGTAACTCAGGATGGGTAATAAATGCTGAAAATGTGTTGCTGGAAAAGCGCAGCAGGTCAGGCAGCATCGGGCATAAGCCCTGAAGAAGGGCTTATGCCCGAAACGTCGATTCTCCTGTTCCCTGGATGCTGCCTGACCTGCTGCGCTTTTCCAGCAACACATTTTCAGCTCTGATCTCCAGCATCTGCAGACCTCACTTTCTCCTGGGTAATAAATGCTGGCAAGCCAGCATTATATGAGTGAATAAACAAAAAAAGACTTCGGCCTTGGCTCGTCCTGTGTAATTCTGGGCACCACACTTAGGAAGGACATCAAGGTCCTTGACAGACTAAATGGTCATCTTTTGGGACATAAAACCAACATGGAGTAGAGTAGAAAAAACATCAAAAAATGGAGAGCATAGCTGAACAGCATGGCTAATAATACTGCTTGCAGCAGATCTACCAGCATAATTAAAGTTTTCTGGTAGCTCGCATTTTCTCCCATGCCATTAATTTGTCTGTGATGATGGGAAAAAAATAACTTTGAACATTGATGTAGACTGATTTTAGAGAAATGAATAAAAATGGTGTCAATTGCTACCACATGCTACCACATGCTTGCAATCAGTTGTGCTCAATGTGATAAATAGCCAAGTCCTGAATTTCATGGTATGTTTATGAAGAGTGAACATCACTTTGTTCACCCAACATATTGTAAAAACTGGAAAATTCATTCACAGAGAAGAATGCTAATTATGCAGAGAGTAAACAAGCATTTGAGATACACAAGGATCATACATCATTTTTAATCCATGCTCTATAGTTCAGTTAATTTGACCGCTGACCCATGGCTCCTGTGGTATTCCAGCTTCCCTATGAACGTCTACCTTTTGAAGCTATTTAAGAGCTGCAGTTGTATTTTATAGTCACAAGAAAACTTTGGATGCATGTTTGCTTGCTGAGCTGGAAGGTTCATTTTCAGACATTTCATCACCATGCTAGGTAACATCATCAGTGAACCTCTGGTGAAGCACTGGTGTTAGTGACCTGCTTTCTATTTATGTGATAAATAGAAAGTGGGTCACTAACACCAGTACTCCACTGAAGGTTCATTGTTGATGTTACCTAGTACGGTGACAAAACATCTGAAAATGAACCTCTTAGCTCAGCAAGCAAATTTACATCCAGAAGCTTAACCTGAGCTACAAATCTTCTCAAAACTTGCTAACAAGAAAATTTTAAACCGTTTACAACCTGCAAGAATGGACTTGATAATATGCATCAGGTGCAAGAAGTTAGTATCAGAAATCCCAGTAGGTAAGAAGCTCAGCCATTTTGTCACTAAGCCACACAGACCGTGAATGTGCGAAGTTTGTATCCTAGTCTGCGCAAAGTCATTGGGGATCATTCAGAAGAGTGGTGGGGCACTGCATTAGACCTTAACATCTCCAGCCTCAGAACTGGGAAAGGAACAAGGTCAGTCAGGTCCTGCACTTGCGTTGAAAGGAAATGAGAATTGGTTTTACATTTGAGTGTGATGACATTCCGGATCTGACCAAGCCAGAATTGCCATTGTCAAAGGCCTAAATGATAACTGGTCACTTGAGAAGGAACCTGGAGGGTTTCTTCTATCAGACTGACACAAGTCACTACCTTCAGGGTTAAAGTAAAATAATGTTATTAAGGTATCATCACCGTATAGGTGTAATTGAGAAAACAAGTAGTGGCTAATACCATCTTATTATGGTCATCAATATTTACCTATTAGCTTCAATCAGTTGACAGCAATCTTGCCTGTGCTATGAGTGCTGGTTTCAACCTGTCAACTGACTGACATAGCAATGACAAGCAGCACTGTTGGAGGTGCTAACCTGCTGAGGTGACCTTAAAATATTCTGAGGTCTTGGCTTGGAGTGACCTTTCCCATTGTGGTGACACTATAGTACTTGGCCATTATGGAACAGAGGAAAGCTTGTAAGCCATTTTGTGGACAGGAGCTGGAGAAATTTGTGAATTAGGTGGTGGAAAAAGAAGGCAGTGCTTTTTCCAGGTGACCACCACAGGAGGCCACCCGATAAGACCAACCAAACTTGGGTCCAGAGAATAGCTCAGGTCAGTGCTGTGCCCTGAGTAAGGAGGAACAGGGCAGGAAAAAGATACATGATCCTCTTGTGCTCCACAGGGCCTCCATCATCTCTCTGCTATCTTACATTCAGGACCACCCCCTGCCATTTTTAGACAAACAATACCCTCTGTAATCCTAAGGAAGTGCTTGCAACACCCAGTGAATCTCTGGAACAGGTAGCAACTGACACCATCAGTTCCACTCCATCTCAGAGGAGGAAGTTACTGTATCTTTGGTGGATGCACTGGCAAGGCTTTCAGCAGCCTCAGGCACCAGCTTGGAGAGTTCCACCTCAGTGGGTTATATTTCCAGAACAGAGTGAAGCATGCACATTCTGGTGCATGCTTCACTGACATGTCTCTGCAGTCTCAGACTTGTGACAGGGGGAGGACTGCCAGAGACCACACACCAGCTCAGTCCCATGCATTTGATGATCCCGAGGTCTTGGTCTTTAATGACTTGACAGAATGCAAAGACAGGCACAGAAACAGCAAGTAGGTTTGTCCGAGGTGCAGGTAGATTAGATCGAGGAATGAAGGAATCCATTAATGTGATCAGTACCATGCTGACTCTGGCTTGTGTGTGCCTGGCTGTCTCCAAGTACAGGCCCAAAACACTCAGTGTCTGTCGCAGATGGGTGTGGGGCTGCACATCATCGCTCTAACCAAAGGAGCTCAACATCAATGGCAAAATGAAAAGGGGCTGGGAGACCTGCACCACCCTCCAGTACCCTGCTCTCACAGGGAAACACCCACAGAGAGGAAGAACCAGACACAAAACCCCAAAAGGCTCTTCTCAGGATACTGTAGAAGATCATCCAGCTCCCACTAACCGTGATCCCAAAGCCTGCAGAAATTCAAGCCAAGGAGTGTGGGCCTGCATCTGGGCTGTAGGCTCTCAACAGGCATGGACCCTCTAGATCCAAAGGCCTGAGGGGCTCTGAGCCAGAGTCAACTACAGAGTAGGCTCATATCACCTCAGCTGTGGAAGTTGGGACTGTTCTGAGATGTAATGGGAGGCAGAGGAAGGAGATAAATTATTGAGGGCACATAGCCATTATTGAAAATAACCTTTGTGAATATATGTTCTCTGGCGCTGTTAAACTCCTGTACTTTAATTTTCAGTGCCAGCGCCATGTGAGAAATGAGCAGCCTCTTTAGAAATTCCAGGAAACAAGCAGTTACAATCACCACGCATTGCGCATCTATCACAAACTATCGACTCCTTGACTATAGATAGCCTGGCAGCGATCCTTAAACCTCAGCACAGTGATCTCCATGTAAGATAATCTATGGAGACTGGGAAGAAAGGTAACACAAGTTTTTTTTGAAGGAACTCCCAAACCAGTACATTCATCACAGCAAAGCCTCAGTGTGACACTCAGGCTTCCTAATTGCATGAGGAACTCTGAAGTATCTAACATTAAACAATTGTGTATTGCACAACTAAAGTATTAGTGCTACATTAGAAATAGAATTATTCCAGTAAGCCACCAATGTGCCCCATCTGCCCCAAAGAAAATGATTCTTTTTCTAACACAACCATGTCCTTGCGTTCTTACATTTCAATATGAGAATCTGGCAGCTGTAAGCTTGTATCTTCCAGTGCTAGCTATGGAATGTGAAATTGAAAATTCAGGTTTTGCTTGTTCTCGTGACAGTTGCTTGACCGAACACATCACAGATGCAATTAGTATGCACAGTATGACACTGCTGATTCGTTGAAGCCAAACAGGCGACTGACTGTGTGGAGTTTGCACATTCTCCCCGTGTCTGCGTGGGTTTCCTCCAGGTGCTCCGGTTTCCTCCCACAGTCCAAAAATGTGCAGGTTAGGTGAATTGGCCATGCTAAATTTCCCGTTGTGTTAGGTGAAGGGGTAAATGTAGGGGAATGGGTCTGGGTGGGTTGCGCTTCGGCGGGTCGGTGTGGACTTGTTGGGCCGAAGGGCCTGTTTCCACACAATAAGTAATCTAATCTAAAAAAAAATTGGAATTCACATTCTTCGACAATCACCAGCATATCTTCGCTTGCTCAAACAAAATCCTGCCTTTGTAATACCAGGTGGGTTTTATCAGTATTGATTCACATCAATTCAAGTGTGACATGCCCCAATCACCTTTCATAGGCTGATGAACCAGACAGCATCAGATTTATATAATTGGGTTATGTATCTAACTGGCTTGCTTCTGTACAAAATTTAAGAAACACTTAAGTTTGGAACAACCGGATACACTCTACCACAAAATACAATCAGCTGGCCTAGTGGCCAATTGCATAAAAAATGAGTTTGCTAAGACTCAGTGACCTATGCAGGACACACAGTGGGTCAAGGACAAATACTGCCCAGGGTTGCAAAGGTACAGCCAGCAGCACAGTGCCTTATGCGCACAACAATACAGGAAATTATGAGGATATTGGGAACATGTAGGTTCTACTGAAAATCCATCCCAAACTTTAACACACTGACCACAATATTGACTGATTCTCTGCAGAAAAAGCAGAAGCAATAGGGACTGAGAAATGTCAGGCAGTTTTCAAAGTGTTAATGGCCATTTTAGTAAGTGACCCAGTGCTTGCAGCTCCAAACTTATACTAAGCATTTAAAGTGGACATCAAGGTGAGTGACATTAGGGCAAAGGCTGTCCTTCTTCAGGAAGCTGAATCTGGGATACAGAGATCAATCAGGCACTCCTTCAAACAATTAAACAAGCATTGGAGACAGTATGCCACAGTGAAGAAGGAAATGCTCAACTTATTACAGGCTCTCAAGTATTGTGAGATATATGGATTTAAAAAAAAACTAACCTTGTTGTTATCAACCATGTAAATAAAAGAGCAGAAGGAAGTGGAGCCAGTTCATCCCTCTGGATGCAGGAGTGTAACAATTTGGGGTATCCTGTCTGGCACTACTACAACCAGAGTCTGGTCATAACACCTGGTAAGAGCAGGTAGCAGCAGGAGAGGAGAATTAGTTACTCTGAAGCAGATACAGACTGCATTATGTGGCGGTAGTATTTTGGAGCAACTCCAAGTCAGAATACAGCCTGAGAGCAAACAGACTCCAGACATTCTGTCAGTAAAATGAAAATCCCTGATGGGCAATGGAAAACCTTCAAAAAAAAATTACAGGCTGAGAAAGTGAAAAGTGAGGAAACTGGTTACAGCTTAGATTGAGCATCACCGACCATCGTGAGAGAGCACCACAACTGCACTGTGGGAAATCAAGCGCCAAAAAATGAACTTAAATGGAGGATGCAATCCCTGGGACATGACAAGGACATAATTAAAGTGGCAGATCAAGTGCCTTGGTCTTACAGAAGAAGAAAATTAAAAGATTATATTGTGACTGCAGGAATCATCCAAAACAAAATCCAACATTAAAGGAGACATCTATCTCTTAAAGCTAGAAAACCATGATTAAAAGGGCATTATTTATTTGTGAGGATACTAGCTTTAAGAAGTGTATTTTGTGTGTGTATTTTTTATGAATAAAGATTGAAACAGAGTTGCAAAACAGTCTGTTCAAACCAAATAAACAGCTTGTGAGGTCTTGGGTATTTTCAGAAAATTGGGACAATGAAAGCAGCCTGAATAGTAAAAGTTTCTTTCAATACATAAGAAACAAACCACAGGCAAAAGTAGACATTGGGCCACTTCAAACTGGTGCTGGAAGGCTAGTGATGGGAGAAAAGGAAATAGCTGGAGAACTTAATAAGTACTTTGCATCAGTCTTCACAGTGGAAGACATGAGTAATATCCCAACAATTAAAGGGAGTCAGGGGGCTGAGTTGAGTATGGTTGCCATTACAAAAGAGATAATGCTAGAAAAGCTAAAAGGTCTTAAAATTGACAAATCTCCTTGCCCCGATGGGCTACATCCTAGAGTTCTGAGGGAGGTGGCTGAGGAAATAGTGGAGGCATTGGTTGAGATCTTTCAAAAGTCACTGGAGTCAGGGAAAGTCCCGGATGAGTGGAAGATCACTGTTGTAATCCCATTGTTCAAGAAAGGATCAAGACAAAAGATGGAAAATTATAGGCCAATTAGCCTAACCTCGGTTGTTGGTAAAATTCAAGAATCCATCGTTAAGGATGAGGTTTCTAAATTCTTGGAAGAGCAGGGTCGGATTAGAACAAGTCAGCATGGATTTAGTAGGGGGGGTTGTGCCTGACAAACCTGTTAGAATTCTTTGAAGAGGTGACAAGTAGGTTAGACCAGGGAAACCCAGTGGATGTGATCTAGCTAGACTTCCAAAAGGCCTTTGATAAGGTGCCACATGGGAGGCTGCTGAGTAAGGTGAGGGCCCATGGTATTCGAGGTGAGCTATTGGCATGGATTGAGGATTGGCTGTCTGACAGAAGGCAGAGAGTTGGGATAAGGGGTTCTTTTTTGGAATGGCAGCCGGTGACAAGTGGTGTCCCACAGGGTTCAGTGTTGGGACCGCAGCTGTTCACGTTATATGTTAATGATCTGGATGAAGGGACTGGGGGCATTCTAGCAAAGTTTGCCGATGATACGAAGTTAGGGGGACAGGCAGGTAGTACTGAGGAAGTGGGGAGGCTGCAGAAGGATCTAGATAGTTTGGGAGAGTGGTCCAGGAAATGGCTGATGAAGTTCAGCAAATGCGATGTCTTGCACTTTGGAAAAAAGAATACAAGCATGGACTACTTTCTAAATGGTGAGAAAATTCATAAAGCCAAAGTACAAAGGGATCTGGGAGTGCTAGTCGAGGATTCTCTAAAGGTAAACATGCAGGTTTAATGCATGATTAAGAAAGCGAATGCAATGTTGTCATTTATCTCAAGAGGGTTGGAATATAAAAGCAATAATGTGCTACTGAGACTTTATAAAGCTCTGGTTAGGCCCCATTTGGAGTATTGTGTCCAGATTTGGGCCCCACACCTAAGGAGGGACATACTGGCACTGGAGCGTGTCAAGCAGAGATTCACATGGATGATCCCTGGAATGGTAGGTCTAACATACGAGAAACGGCTGAGGATCCTGGGATTGTACTCATTGGAGTTTAGAAGGTTAAGGGGAGATCTAATAGAAACTTACAAGATAATACATGGCTTGGAAAAGGTGGAAGCTAAGAAATTGTTTCCGTTAGGCGAGGAGACTAGGACCCATGGGCACAGCCTTAAAATTAGAGGGGGTCAATTCAGAAGAGAAATGCGGAGACATTTCTTCAGCCAGAGAGTGGTGGGCCTGTGGAATTCATTGCCACGGAGTGCAGTGGAGGCCGGGATGCTAAATGTCTTCAAGGCAGAGATTGATAAATTCTTGATGTCACAAGGAATTAAGGGCTACGGGAAGAATGCGGGTAAGTGGAGTTGAAATGCCCATCAGCCATGATTAAATGGCAGAGTGGACTTGATGGGCCGAATAGCCTTACTTCCACTTCTATGTCTTATGGTCTTATTGTCTTATGAATGGATGGGTTCAAGCTCCTACAGAACCAGGATTTTCAGTTTCAGTTTTCAGCAATTGCTGGGGACTTGAAACTGGATATGGAAGCTCTTATTCCTGTCTCTGTTACAGCTGAAAGCTGGGGTTCCCTTCCTGCTACTGGAATTGCATGTGAGACAATCTGTTTTACTGAATTTGCTTTCGCAAAGGGTGTGTTTATGGCATGTTATTATAGTTGGACAGTTAATTAGTAGTAGTTAATACATCTATAATTTTGTTAAGCATTTCGATAGTTACAGTGAGTTGGTGAACTCACCAGAACGAAGGACCCGATACCCAACATGAGCAAAACCAATGTTGTGTACAAAATACCATGCAAGGACTGCACAAAACACTATATAGGACAAACAGGAAGACAGCTAACAATCCGCATACATGAACATCAACTAGCCACGAAACGACACAACCAGCTATCCTTAGTAGCCAACACCGGAGGAAACATCAAAGAAGCGCTTCGCAGGAGGCTCCCAAGCACTGATGATGTCGTCTTGCCAGGGGACGAAACGTTTGCAACAAAAACTTCCAGCTCGGCGAACAGAACCACAACAACGAGCACCCGAGCTACAAATCTTCGCACAAACTTTGAAAGTTGAGAATCTTCCTTTTTAGCTGCAAGGGGCAGGAAAGCCGTCCAGTATATCAACACTGGGCAACTGCACAACAATTACCACAGTGTAGAGCCTTTCAGGTAAGGATAATGTATAACCACATAGGAAGATGTGGCAGAAATAATCACAGGATCTCAGATTTGGTGTGAGGCAGGAGGATGATGCCCAGCCCAAACATGTTATTGCCAGGAAAGTTTAAATCTAGAGATTGACCAAACAGAATTTAGAACTGAACATCCTGAAAAAAATTGTTGTTAAATATAGATTTCAACTAGATAGTAAGTTAGAAGCTGAATAAGTAAATATATATTTGTATACAACTGGAAGTATAGCTGTGATGTTCAAACTCATCAAAGGGTTAAAGAAGCAAGAGATATTTTTGAAAATGTTCTGAAAACATTTAATTGAAGCTTTAATTGAAGAATTCAGCATCCAGGAGAATCCATAAATGATTTCATTAAAGATGTCTCTAGATTAGCAGAGAAATGCAACCATGATGATTTGAAGTAAGAATTTTTAAAGGATACAATTGTTGGTGAGTTTTGTCAAATTTATTGCAGTCAAAAGAAGATTTAACTATTGAGAAAACTATTCAGCTGATGAGTGAGACAGAGGCCTGGAAGCAATCTTAAGAGGAGAACCCAGGCAAAAGAGATCAGCAAATTCCATTGCAATTCGGAAGTTACAGAAGCACAAATGACGTACCTGAGAAACTAGCCCAGTGCATAGTCAGACACCAGATACAAAAAGACTTTGACAGCATTATGGAACAGAGAAGCCTTACAGGCACAAACAATCGTCAGCAAACCATAATCAATTCAACCAGATCCACAAGGGCAAATGAAAAACCAGGAATGTCTCACTATCTGTTAATATTGGGTCTGAACATTGACAAGACCAAAGGCCCAGCAAGATGGCTATGAAAACATAGTTTGAGCACCAAAGGCATTTTACAATCATGAAAAACTTCTTGGGGCATGACAAAAGACTGTCTGTCCTAGCTGCACTTCAGAAAGATGTCCCCAGGACACTACATCAGGAACATTTAGAGATCACTATGTACAGAGCCAGAGCCTTGATTAAGAATGTGGTGGCATGGGATCTCCAAAAAATCAACATTTGTGAAACCTCTGACTAAATTATCATGGAAGATATGTTTTTCAATGCTATCATCAATGAAGCAAGTTCTGATTGCAAAAATTAGAAAGTTTTGTGAGGAAATACAAACAATGAGATAGCCAATGAACAGTACACTTCACTAGAATGCATCAAATCTATAACTGAAGTAACTCAGAGTCCAACATAGCTTATTGGCCACAGAATCAAGTTCTACGTTAAACGTTGAGGTGACTCAGAAAAGTCAGGTCCAAGTAGTCTTTGGTCAATTTTTGATTCTGCTCGCAGGTTGATTTTTAAGTAAGTCAGAACACGATGAAAGACAAACAGCCATTCATAATTACAGGTAATTCTTCTATAACGCAATGGTTGCATTCTTGCGCAACCTTGCATTATAGAAAAGCCATGCTTTAGAAACAGCACTTAAAGCATTGACGATGTAATTGCACTGTAGCCAACACACATTTTAAAAGTTCGTGCTTTAGAAACAGTATCTCCAATTTGTCAATCACGTTATAGCGAGATCGCATTAACACAGCCAAAAGACCTGAACGTGAAATATTTGCATGTCGGATATTTAAAATCAAATCCCTGTATGGGATCATGTCCTTAAGTGTGAGGGCGCATAAGTCAGATGTTTGTAAATGGTGCCTCCCACTCCCCCCCCCGCCCCAACATATCCATTTCCTTATTTGGAGGGAAGATTCCTCAGTAACACTTACAGGGGTCATGCCAAACAAAAGCAATGCCTAAACCAATCACAAGTTGAAACACAGAGTCTGCACATTTCAGCTGAGATCCGCAGGCAGATTGAAACTAGACTGACAATGACTGAAGCTGTGGTACACACAACCCCACTGAGTAGGGCTAATCAATGTCTAATGAATTTGGATACTGCAAAGAATCAGTAGAGAAGTATTCTCCATGATGAAAATCTAACAGATTAAGTTCCTCCATTTTAGAGGGATCTCCAGACCTCAAAGTTTACATTAGGGTGACGGTAAATGTAATTATGTACCCAAATGTACAGTGTTAATAATGAGAAAATATATTATTTTGGGGGGAGATGTATATGAGTCTGAAAAGTTCTGTGAAAATTAATAGTGAGTGGTATAAGTACCATCCACTATGATGATATCAATTGGAGTTGGTGGAAGAATTGCTTAGGAGCTCAGAAAAGTGAGATCTCACATCCAAATCCCCCTCATGGCCTCTGTAACAACATCTGGAATGCTGTGATGACACAGGGATAGCAAGCCAAATGAAATCAGCCTCACTATCACTGGATTCACAACACTAAAACATTCAAGGACCCTCAAATTTGCTCAACCCTCTTGAACCAGTCTTTATGAAGAATGGATCTTGGACTCCAAGTTTGTAAATTAAACAAAAAACTTAACAATTTATTTTTAATGCAACTTTAATGGAAAATAGATAAACCAGGTAAACAACCAGGCAAACAAATTAATCTAATCTATGGTCTAAGCTCAATCTTCTTGATAATAAACCCCCAATTACAGAGTGACAGACAGAAACAGTTAATGAATAAATTACACAAGAAAATAATCATAATTTGTAACTTTGATAACTGCTTGAATGATACATACCAATGATGAAATCCTTGGACAATAAGATGTATTACAGACAATCAGACTTTATAGTTTGCTTGAATTCCAATGTCACCAATCAGTGCACACTGCCTCAACAGAATTTTTCATCCACTTCTTACAGACTGGGATTCTCAGAACATTCAACATATAGATAACTGGAATGAAATTGGAGGGAGAGCAGAGCAAAAGCAGCACCATCCAGAAAAATTCACAACATAAACCTACCTCTGCCTAAATACTAGTCAGAACCACTTAATTCTTTGTTTTCTCTTTTTTCTTCAATGTTCTCTGTCATTGGCTGGCCAGCACTGGTCCTCCCTTGATTGACCAATTCAACATCCAATCAGCTCCCACTCCCTGAGCATAGCAACAGCTCAGTACAGAGTCATCTACAGTAATTAACCTGCATTATCTTTCTAGGTTAGTGCCTTACAGTAAATATCTATCTTTATTCTCTACCATTTTTTAAAACACCCTGCTGTTTATGTTCAAAGTTCAATTCTCAACTTCAGCACAAAGTTCCAAACCAAAAATGAGAAAATTAAAAGAAAAGTTGTGGTGGTTTCATATGATTTACAACAAACTACATCTTGTCCAATTGATGGGTCTCTCCTAGGTAGGTCAGGACATCATCTTCTGCTACCACACCAGGCTACAAGCAAGCCCTAAAAATCCCTATAGTTAAAGATGATGGTAGTAGCAAAGCGACCCCATGATGTGATACATACTTAGTTTAGCTGCACATCCACCACTTGTCAACTCTATAGAGATACAGTACATTCTGTCCAAGTCCTTTCAACCTAGTGGTATAAAGGAGAGTTCACTGACCCTCTCAGGCTCCAAACTATAGACAGCGGCACAAGCTCATGGGAGTGTAATTGAAATTAAAATTTCATAACTCTATTAAGTATTTTGCAACATACTTTGGCTAATATTGAATTTAATTAAAAGAAATATAATATACCATTTACTGAACTTTAGTTCGTCTGTTTGCTCGAACACTTTGTAATTTTTCATAGAAATCCTTCCAGCTTACTATTTACTTCTAACTATATAAACAATAATCTGCCCCACAGCCCTAGTATTGAGGCATTGGTGATAGGACAAGTTTCTGGGGTCCAAAACTGAATCAAGCAGCATACACCATTATTTTATTATTTTATCTTACTACCATAGTTATAGAAATAGAATGTTTTGGCTTTACGTACAGTCAGACTTCCAGACATGTATGTATCTGGACTCTTATTTCACCTACAGTCGTTAGCTTCTTTGCACAGCATATAGGTAATACTTCTATAACACAACAGTTGTGTTCTTGTGCAACCCCATGTTATAGAAAAATCACACTTTAGAAGCAGCACTTAAAGTGTTGGCAATGTAATCACATTACAGCCAACACGTTTTAAAAGTTTGCGCTTTAGAATCAATGTCCCCAATTGTGTTATCACAAATTTGTGTTAACTGTTATAGCAGAATGACCTGTATACTGCTTCCAATATTTCTTGCTAAAATGCATTACCTTACACTCTACAGAACAAAGTTAAAAATCACAGAACACCAGGTTATAGTTTGACAGGCTTATTTGGAAGCACTAGCTTTCGGACAGCTGCTCCTTCATCAGGTGGTTGTGGAGTATAGGATTGTAAGACACAGATAATATAGCCTATAAACATCACAACCACCTGATGAAGCAGCAGTGCTCCGAAAGCTAGTGCTTCCAAATAAACCTGTTGGACTATAAGCTGGTGTTGTGTGATTTTTAACTTTGTACACTACAGTCCAACACTGGCATCTCCAAATCATGACTTTTTGATGTGAAATTAGTTATTCTTTAATTTACTTTAGTTCTCTGACAGTATTTTATAGCCTGGTTTCTAGTTTGCATAATACTCTGTTTCTGTGGTACCAGCCAACTTCAGTATCTTTCTCATTTAGGCAAAGCACAAAATCCAAAATATCTACAAACAACAAGAATCAAAAAGAGACCTTTTATTCACTATTCATGCATATTAATTTTAATGGATCATTCTACATTAATCCTATTGGTCGGTGCTGCAATCATTAACCTATTGCCACTCAATTCTACCCCATGTCATACAGAGTCATACAGCACAGAAACAGACCCTATGGTCCAACCAGTCCATGCCGAACCATAATCCCAAACTAAACTAGTCCCATCCCTGCCTGCTCCTGGCCCATATTACTCCAAATCTTTCCTATTCAAGCACTTATCTAATTGCCTTTTAAACATTGTAAATCTTCTTATATCATTCCTCAGAAACAAACTTTCTACAAAATATATTACCCATACAGCAGAATTTCAGTAACAAGCTTCATGTCGAAACATCTCATTTGAAATTTCCCATGCATCCACTGGATTTTTGTTTGATCTAGATGTTGCCTGTCTCTAATTGCCCTTCAATTGAGTAGCTTGCTAGGCCATTTCAGAAGGCAGCTAAGAATCAACAGCATTGCTGTAGGTAATACTTAGGCCAGACAGGGCAAGTATGGCAGGGTTCCTTTCCTAAAGGTAATTAGAGAACAAGATGGGCTTTTACAACAATTCATAATGGTTCTAATGGTCACCATCACAGTGATTCGCTTTATAGTTGAGATGTACTAATTGAATTTAAATTTAACCAGCTGCCTTGATAGAATACAGAAGTGTGTAAAAAGTTCTGGTAGGGGTCCTTGAGCTAATTAATCAAACCTCCCCATGCTCATGATGTCTATCATTGATTTGGAGATTTTATTGCCTTGCATTCCTTCCCATGTCATCAACTGTAGCTATGAATTCTCCTGGGTGAGGTAAAAACCAAAGTGAACATAAGTCTGGAAAATTCCTTCCCCACAAACTAGCACACCACCCAATCGAATGCCCTTGCAATCCAAGTCGACAGAAGAGGCTAAAACCATATTTATCAGCTCTTCCAAAAAATGCTGTAAGTTACTTCTAGCTCCCCAGGCTTAGCCTCACTTTATGGACAGCACCTAACTTCTCCCACGCATAAACATAATACTTCCGACAAAATCATGATGAGTTAGGAGCAGTTTGTCGGAATTTCCTTCCGATGGAGTTTATCACTTGCCTATGGCAAGTCCAGAATGGATGATGTTAATGATCCCAATTTACCTCTAATGATGAATTCATTTGATTAAGAATTGAAAGGCTTTCTCATAACCACAATGAGACTAATTAGACTGCAATTATGTTCTTCCCCTCTTGAATCTACAGCATATTTGTAATATTACTTTATTTATGAGTCCTGGTGTGTAGTCATATAGGTTTTCTTGTCGCTAATATTGATCAGATTTTAAATTTATACAGAAAAATCACATTAAGGCATTCACTGGTTCTAAAAGTATTCTTGGAGTTTAGCACCATCACTTATTGCAAATTACCCGACAATAATGAATATTCAAGAATTTTGTGACATTGAGTCATGCAGTTATTTACATTTAAAAATCAACTTGGTTTGTTGAGTGCAAATATTAGTTGTAAAATGTAATGGTGTGTATTGAATGGACATGGTTAGTTTAATTCTGGGAATTATCACAATGTGATATTAGTTTATTTGAAGGAAAGCAGCCACACCTCGAGTAGAACCTACATACAGTTATCTGTAGGAGATGGTACAAATACCTCCTTAAAAATACACCATCTATTGCAAAAATATTATTGGAGATTTTAGTAATGGATAAGTAGCTTAAGTGTAAGTGTTTAATGATTTTGTTTGGAAACATGCAAATTGCCAAATGACTAAGTTAACATGCTTTCTTATGATGTCCTTGAGTTACTGGAAAAGAGGTGTTAGCCAAATGCATTGCTAAAAATAACTGCGTTGAACTAGAAGGATTCCCAAAATTTCACAAAATGCCTGAGAATCTGACATCTGACATTGATTCAGCCAAAAGTAATTTTGAAACATACTTACATATGTCTTATTCCTACCTTCCAGGCAACTTTATTTTAAAACTGTAAATGTGCTAGATTTATGTTTTCCTACCACAAAGTAAGGAAGCATGCCAGGCAATACAGCTTGAAATGCCACGTTTGATTCATGCTTCTCCATTGAAAATCATAGCAGAGCACAGTAAAATAATAGCTTTAGGCAGCACAGATACAACACTGCAGCAGAAGCATCTCTACTGTGCAAATGCTTAGGAATTGGAACAATACTACGTACTTGTGTATCAGTCACTAAAAGCTCTGGGATTATCCTGTCCTCTAACTATCCCCACACATCAATTCTAGAAGGCTGCATAGGTCAATAGTTTGCAGGGATGTGATTAGTACAGTATGCATTGAGTGTTTGGACAGCTGTAGGAGATTTATATCACAGCTACTCCACCCAACAAATCAAACCATTCATAGCCAAATTAAGACTTTTGGATGAATTATTTGAATTGGGGTAAAGCCTTGCTTTAAAGATTTTCATGTTTTTAAAAAATAAAATCTCTTGTTTTCCATGTCAAAGATTAAAGGCCCACTCCATACCATTAGCTCCAACTACAACACAGCAGAAAGAAACAAATTCTCATCACTTTTGTGAACCCCAAATCTGTTTTCAGAACAACATATTTTCTTGATTTTCTAAACAGTTTCCATCACATTAAAGTCCAAATTAATTTGAGCACCAAAACAGAACTCCACCAGATCTCCCCTACACATCTAATGCCAGGTAGGGGAACCCATTCCACCTTTAAAAATCCAGTTGAGAGTGTGGTGCTGGTAAAGTACAGCAGGTCAGGCAGCATCCAAGAAGCAGGAGAATCGATGTTTCGGGCATAAGCCCTTTACCAGTGCAGGGCTTAATGACATAACAAAGAGGGTACCAAGGGGACCTTTGCCAATGCACAGCAAGAACCCAACTTGAGATAAGCAGCTGACTGTTTGCTGTGATACATTCCATCAAACTTGGCAAACTGTTGTCTGGAGCAGTATGTGAACGTTACTTTATACTTGCAAAAGCAGAGTGAGGAGAAGGAACAGGAAGGCAGTCAAGGAGCACAAGTGTCCTTAATGGAAATATTAGGACGTTAAGCAGACACAACAGGGAAATGTTTCTGTCTCCTAAAATAATCACCAAAAATGGCAATACTGCTACTCACTTCTCCAAGACGATAGTGGTGTAGTAGGTGCTTGTCTGTTCCCGTCAGATTGCTTTCTTCTTTCTCTTTAGCTCTTTTTCTTTTATCTTTCTTTTTTCTCTTGTCTCATTTTCTTTTCTTTTAAGTCTGGAGAGTGGCAGGTGAAGGAGGAGACCGCCGGCAGCAACACCAGGGCAAGGCTGTCACGGCTCCACCCCAGGCTGGAGTCCCCTAGTGAATGAGAAGCAGGGCCTGGGCTGGCTCTCCCAGCCCAAACTCGCAGGCTAGGCCCTAGGCTCCAGGTCCGTGGCGGCCTCTCAGTGCGGTGGTCTTGTCCCAGCGTGGAGGTCTCTTCCTCATATAGAGGTCTTCTTTATCTTCGTCTTCCAGATATTCCAGCGGTCTGGCAGGCAGTCTTGGAAATGTGTTGCTGGAAAAGCGCAGCAGGTCAGGCAGCATCTAGGGAACAGGAGAATCGACGTTTCGGGCATTAGCCCTTCTTCTCCTGTTCCCTAGATTCTGCCTGACCTGCTGCGCTTTTCCAGCAACACATTTCCATCTCTGATCTCCAGCATCTGCAGACCTCACTTTCTCCTGGCAGGCAGTCTTGTCCAGGGAGGGCGGTCTAGGCCTGACATGGTGGTCTTCTTTGGCGGAGGCTTCTGATCTAGTATTCCAGCGGCCTGGCATGCGGTCTTGTCCCAGAATGGCAGTCTCATTCTGGCTGCATCTTTAGGGTATTTCATCATTCCTAAATCGGCATTCCCTGAGCCCAGGGGCCACTAACTGAACTGTGACAAACTTTGTCTCAATTTTACTATTTAAAAATTATGTATGACTTTTGCCATTGATGTAAGTGCGATGGTGGGACGACTTGTATATTTCATGAAAAAGTCTATGCGACAATGCATTTCTATTCTATTCTACTATGTTCCCTATGGTCAGGTGAGAGCATCTCATATCCTAAACTGGCTGCTGCCTGCAAAACCACTGGCTCCTTCAAACATTTAACAGGAGATGAATGGCTTTAAAAAAATAATTAGAAGAGGTTTTGTTGTGATTGATTTCAGTTTTTTTCAAATAGTAAATATAAGTCAACTGGAAGTGCGTGTGACATATATTTTGCCGTTTGGAGTCCAAATTGTGGAACTGCAAAAGAAACTGGTGATTATGCAGCACTTCAATTCCACAGCCTCAGAATGACTGCAATAAATAATTGGAACAATGGTGTTGTTCTGAGATGTAGTTTCTGTTGGAGTGGGCAGTTTTTTTTTGAGGATAAACCAAGTACAAACTGGCTCAGTAGTTGAACAGGTGCAGCTACAGACTATTCCATTCTGACTCTTACAGCCAATTTGTCTTCCCCAGCTGACTCAGAAATCTCTTCATTAAATCCATCAAACTGAGCACAGAGCACCTTTCACGGCTACAGAAAGAATGAATGGTGCAACAAAAGGGAGGACTTAACAATGGGGAACAAAGCTCAATTGCAAAATACACAAATGAAATCTGGAAAGTTATATTGTTAATTTTCTTGAGACTAAATGCAACATACCATTCTAAAATACTGTATCAACTGCAGATCAACGTCATCAACTGCAGGACAGAGGAAGATAGTTTCAACAAATGCCAATAATGTTATGATGCACAACAATATCCCATTAAACAATAATGAAGCAAGTGACTTAGTGTGACTCATGTCAACAAATCCCACCAATCACCCTTCGCAGCACAACTCTCTGCCAAAACTGAGCCATTTTGCAAAGAAACTCAGAAACAGTGAATATGTCATGTTGAGATGAACAACAGCAGTCAATTAACTAAATGATGGGCCATCAGAATAACAATATGGGGGACCATTCAATCATCCTTTTGAAATACCTTCCTGATAAACTCCACTCCTTCTGATTACAGTGTAATTAAAATTTGAGTTTTGAACTAACTAAAACATTCCCTTTCGAGTCAATGAAATCCAAAATCTTCTTAAAGATAGTGAAAAACAAGTGAAAGAAAGACAACGGTACAGGGAGCCATTCAAGTGGTGAGAGGACATAGGAATGTAGTAATGATAGGAGACAGTAAAATTAGGGAGATCAATACTGTTCTGTGCAGCCAATGGACATGAGCCAATACTGTGTTGTCTGTTGGGTGCCAGGGCTAAGGAGATCCCTGGAAAGGAACTTGGAGTTGGAAAGGAGGGATCCAGTTGTCATTAACCTCATAGATACCAATAACATTGACAAAACTAGAAAGGAGGTTCTTCTAAAAGAATTCAAACAATTGGGAGCTAAATCGATAAGCAGAACCTTCAAGGTAATATCTCAGGATGGCAACCTGTAAAGAGGGGAGTGCCACAGGAATCAGTGCAGGGGCCACAATTAATAACAATGTATTGTAACAACCCACTGGAGTAGCACACACCAAACATATTCCCAGACTTATACAAAACGTTGACGTCCTTTCTTTGAAATGTGCAGAGTACATCAACTTATCTGATTTTCAGACCGAGGGTGGATGAAAGCAGGGACCAGATTGCTGTACTAAACAAGAATTTAAAAAATATATATAATTAGACTATAGCTACAAGGAAACAGATATAAACCATTAGCATATAACACTGCTAACTGAAACTTATAAATTGCCCTCATACACAGACACACATTCTTGGTGAAGGTCAAAAAACTGGCAAGTTACTTCAGTGGTCTTTGTTTCCCATTTCTGGTGTTGAGAAGAGCTTTCTTTGGTTAATCAGGCTCTTGGTATTCAGTTATCTTTCTTTGGAAGCTTCAATTGGTTTGTAAAAAAGTACAGAATGACTGATTCACTCGGAAAATTTCTCTGAATTATCAAGTCAAAGATGACAGCTCAAAGCAGCTGCTGCAGGATTTTCTTCAAGTTTAAAACTGAGATTTTTTTACTGCAGAGAACAGGCAGCTTCTGCCAGATAAAACAACACACTCAGCTATGTCTTTCGCTCTCTCTATGTCTGCATCTCTGTAACTTGTTTTTAGTTCCAACATGCTCAGTTAGCTGAGAATAAATCATTTTCAGTTGGTAAACAACTTCTCATTTCTTTACTGTCTACACATTGCAGGAACGAATAGTCATTAAAACTTGTGTTCTAGTATAGGTATATACCAAATTCCTTGCTATGAAAATATGCAATTATTCTAGTAAATTGTTGTGATTTTTAAAAAAATCCTTGCAGTCCACAATTTTTGAAAGAAAGATGCATACAAAAGGACACATTTCTTACAATATATTAATGACTTGGATGAGGGAAATGAATATACTATTGTTAATTTTGTGAGTGACACAAAATTAGTTGGGAAGATGCGTTGTGAGAATGACGGAAAGAGCCTGTAGTGGAATTGGATAGATAAAGTGAGTGGGCAAAAACTTGAAATACAATGTGGGAAAAATGTCATTATATGCGCTTTGGCAGGAAGATTTAAGGAGTTGAATATTATTTAAGTTAAGCAAGACCACAGACAGCTCCAGCACAGAAGGACTTAAAAGTCCTTGTTCCTGAATGACAAAAAACTAGCAGACATATTCAGCAGGTAACAGGAAAGGCAAATGGAACATTGGCCTGCCCTATTTTCAGAGAGAACAGAACATAAATAAGGAAACGTTGCTAAAATTAAACAAGGCAGTAGTTAGACTATATCTAGAATACTGTGAACAGTTTTGGTCCCCTTATCTAAGGAAAGATGTGCTGTTATTGCAAGTAGTCCAGATAAGGTTCAGTAGATTGAACATGGACATATAGGGATTTTCTTATGTGGAGATTTGAGTAGGTTGGGCCCATACACATTGGAATTGGAACAAAGAGAGGTGATCTTAACTGAAACACATAAAGTTCTAGGGAGGCTTGATTGGTTCAATGCAGGAAGGTCATTTCCCCTTGACAGTCTAGGACCAGAGGGGTTAATCTCAGCCATTCAAGACAGATATTGGAAAGTTGCAGCAGTAGCAATTCAAATGGAATGAGAGCTAAATTAGCTCGAGAAATATATTGAATGACAAATGTAACTTCATAGGGCCAAGAGCAGGTTATATTGTCAGGGACAAGCATAGAGCTTAAACAGTTCTCTAATTTCAATGTGTATGCTGGGAAATGTTAGTTGCATTTCGGAATTGGAAGAGCATTGAAGCAGAATAAACAGCTCAAAGTAGCACAGGTTCTGCAGTTAGTAGATTGTAGGCAGTTCACATCCAGCACAGGTGCCAGGGAATGATCCTTCCATGTGGTGGGAAATGGTCACGTCTATAGTGATGCTCTTCGAGCTGTTGATTGTTCAGTTCACTGATAGTAAGGATGAAAGAAGTCCACAAGCAGGATTTGAATGGTGAAGCTGAGTAATATTGGAACTTGCTGGAACCTAATGCAATGCTAGCTTATTGAAACAAGTTACCTGCAAAAGAGCTAGAATTGTGCTTTGAATAGATTCTGGAGCATAGCCTTAAAGATCCAGTGGAACAGTCTGAAAAGACACAGAATAGATATATAATAACACAAATACATGAGCTTCTGCTGAGGTGGTCTGTGACAAAGTAGGATTTTGAGGAAATTCCAGATCTCAATAGTGAGGAATTAGAATACCTACCAGCGGGGTCTGAATGTGTTTTAATGAGATTTGGTGATCCACAGTGTCATTAACATCCAGGTGGAATGTGGCTTGTTGGTATCAATCATTTGAAGTTTGACTGGCTTATTTGATATGTCTTTCATTCTGGATAATAAATTGCTTTCTGGTTCTAACATTGTAGGGTAAAACTGTATTTGTTTGTTCAAAACCACGTAAACAGGATCTTAAACTTCATTTATTTTAACTAAAAAAAATGTCACTGGTCTCTGACCAGATCATAACATTGTGAGGTGGTTTCATCAGGGATCATAACAGACATTATATGGAATATGCTCATATTTGACCCCCAGTTTAAATAAAATAAAACCTTTATTTGGACATGCTACCACTCATACTGCGGCAGGTGGGTCCTGACCCCAAACCTTCTGGTGTTGAGGTAGCTACAACATGCCATTTCAATTAAACATATTGTCAAAGCTTTTCAGATTAGACAATAGGCATGCCTAGTGCAGCTGAATCTTGCAGATCACAACCATCCCAGTTTCAACCATATGTGGTGCATCTGTGCAGGAAATTGAGTTAAATTGGCTCACAATCATAACCAGTGGCTAGAGACTCTGGCTGAAAAACAGTTCTGGATCCATCCATTTAGCACCCACATCGTTAAGAATCAGTATTGTTGCAAACCTGCCAAGAATGAAGGTCCAATCTCTGAGATACTGCTGCCAGAAGCCCAGAGGAAAAATGGCACTGACTATTCATTGAAGCATATTGGAGATAGAGAAACAGGGCTGTTTGATTCAGTGAGGGAAAAAAAAACTCAAGAAACTTAGTCAACCAAATGTGGCAACTCTGCAGGTCACACAGGAAGATCCACTTGGGTGAGATGAGAATGATTAAATCAGTTCAGCACCACTCAAATCTTACTGTAAGGATGACAGAACATTCCCAAAAGAGGAAAAAGCTGCTATTATAAAGTCATGACTTTGCAGTTTGCTTTTGTTAAGTTATGGTCCACCTGCAATTTATTTGAAATAAAATGAAATAAATCCAAAATCTATAGACATTTCAATGTTTCACAGTGCAGTAGGGCCCATCAATAATATTCACATCTTACCTCCAATAACCACTCAGTTGCACAATTTTACTGAAATTACAAATCAATTATTAACAGTTGCTTCAATCTTTCAACAAAATTGACAGCTCCTGTTGGATTTTACATTTAGGTAGTTAAAATTAGATATAAATTATTTAGATAATTAGAAAATGTGGATTTTAACAATAGCAAAATATTGCATGACCTGACATGAAATAGAATACTTCCAATCTGATCAATAGTTGTTAATCTATACTGAAGACAGTGGAATACAGCCGACTTTGACGCATTGTGTTCTGAAGTACCTGCGATGCAGAGAGTGGACACACAGCGCCACTTGTCGGTCTGGTCCAGATACAAACGGCCACTCAGGTCAGTGCTGAGCAAAACCACTCACAGATTAACATGTTTTCCACAAAATGCAGGGTACAGATGATCTGACATTACTTCAGTATGATATGAAATGAACAACAGCTCAATACAAACTGGTACAACATCAAATGTCATTACTTTAAGCTGATCTACTAACGATGAAGTTGTGCTAAGGTGTTAAAATGTTCTTCCTGGTGTCTGAATTGCAGCATTCATGCCCTGTGCCACCTTTTGCCAAGTTAATGCTTCCACCAAGATAAACAATCACCTCATTGCAAACGACTCCTCAGACGGTTCACTGGCAAACTGCAAGTGAACAAAGTTATCAACTGCTTACCTGTGAGTGGTGCCCCGGACCCCAGCTCTGGGTCCCCCTCAGCAATCGGTCCACAGCGGGACGCACAGAGACAGGATGACAAAAATAAAGCCACCCCAAAGCTCCTCCAGATCATAGTTTCGCCTGACTGAAGCTGTTGTCTGCCAACTCAATTAAATGAATAGGTTTGTTTTGTTTGAAAAGTGTAAAGCTCCACAGAAGTCAGCGTAAACTGGTCAGAAATCTACCAAGTGACTCTTCCATGCTGTGAGAATTCAGGAGAGATTGAAGGGGGACAGATGCTAATAACTACTGCCGGTCCTGACTTGCTCAATTCAACTTCTGCTCCTTAACCCCCTCTCCCTCCCCCAACCACCCGCAACATTAGCCAGGGGGTCGAATGTGCAGCCAACCAGCAGCACTCTGTGTCTAATCAAATCATCCAGCCTCCAGCGTTATCCCCCTACCCCGAGAGTCAGGGCACCACCTCCCAGGTTGAGCTCCTCGGTGGCTTAGTCTGAAAGGCAGGTACAAACGATTTGTGTATGCACTCCAACCCTCGCTGCAGGATGCTAGCGGGACTGAGTGCTCCTCCCCATTACATTTATAGTTAAGGAGCGGGAGACGGAGTCGGGGGAGTGGGGGGATCGGTGTAAAATTAAAACAGAACATAAGTCATGGGTTACTAATAGATTTAAAAGAAACATCATCTGTGGGGTCACCTAACGAAAGAGACTGCAGATTCAATCTGCAGAATGTTTCATTTTAAACCACTGAGCTCTTCTAACCAAAGTAATTCAATTCAGATTAAACCAGTTTAATGAAGTACATATCCTAGTTAGCCCCCACCTATGATTCTAGGGTGGGCTCTTTGTTATTATTCTGTGCCTTGCTTTATTACTGTTAGCAATGAGGCAGTCTGTCTTAATGACAGGACAACTGACAAGTCACACTTTTGTTTTAAAACTCATTAATGGGATGTGGACATTTCTGGCTGGGCCAGCATTTCTCTCCTGAGTTACTCTTGGAAAGTTGGAAGTGAGCTGCCTTCTTTAAGCACCAGTGCCCTTGTGGTGTACGGTCACCCTCAAGGTACAGAAGTCCGAACACACGCACCAGCTGGTTTCACAACAGTTTCTACCCTACTGTGTGGAATACTGAATGGACTCACAAACTGTTAACATTCGTCTGTACCTGCTGTTTACCTATTATTTACTATCTATGCTACTTAACTCTGTGATCTGCCTGTATTGCTCGCAGAGTACAAATCACAATAAATTCAATTCAATTCAATTCAATGCTGTTAGAAAGGGGGTCCCAGGATTTTGAACAAACAGCAATGGGAACACTGACAGTGAGGGAACAGAGGTATAGCTCCCAGTCAGAATGGTGTATAGCTTGGCAAGGAACTTGAAGGTGAAGAAGGGTGTAGGTTACTGAAGGTGATTTTGAAGGGGTCTTGGTGGGTTATAGAGTCAAAGTCATAGAGATGTGAACAGCATGGAAACAGACCTTTCGGTCCAACTCGTCCATGCTGACCAGATATCCCAACCAACATGTTTCACCATATTCACCCAGGCTGAATTGTACTTGCTTAGCTAAACAAATGCAACAAGCAAGAACAAACCAAGGTAAGTTAAGCATGTGTAAGTGTTATTAAAAACCAAAGCTCAGAAAAGAACTTACTTTCCAAATTGTAAATATTGCAGTGGGCTTGAGGATATACTGTTTTATAACAACAGTGATCTTATCCAATGTTAAATGTACAATCAGGGTATTCATCTACTATAATTGAATGTGCCAAATTATATTCTGACTACAAGGCTTTCTGGCATATTTGAAGTGCAACTTCCACACCTTCATTCAGATTTTCAGAAAAAGTGTAAACCAGTAGCCTTGTTTATTAATTTATGGCCCTTTATTGCTGCAACTGATCTTTACTTTTTAACATTGTGTTCAGCACTTGATAAATGAATGGCACACCATGCTGTCACTGTGTCACTGGGGAGGGAGTGAATATTGAGGGTGGGTGATGGGGTGATAAACAAGTGGGCTGCTTTCACCTGGCTGATGCAGAGTTCCTTGAGTGTTTTTGGAGTTGCACTCAGCCAGGCAAGTGGGGAGTATTCATCATGCTCCTAACTTGTACCTAGTAGATGATGGACAAGCCCCAGTGGGGATACAGGAAGTAAGTTACTTGCCTCAGAATTCCTAGCCTCTGACCTGCTCTTATCTGGCTATCCCAGTTCAGTTTCTGGTCATTGTTAATTCCCAAAATATTGATAGTGGGGGATTCAGTGATAATGATATCACTGAACATCGAAAGGAGATTGTTAGACTGTTTCCTATTGGGATAATTGAAGTTTCCCGAAAGACTTAAAGGAACAGCTTACCCCTGTCACTAGCATGCAGGCAAAAGGAGTGAAGAGAGTGGTAAATCATCTAGGCTTTCATTCTGCACAGGAATAATCCATTACTGCAATGTTTAGCAGATTGCAATTTTTAATTTTGTGAGACAAAGCCTCTATTTTAATACAAAAGCCAAGTTGAAACGCTATAATATAGAATCAGGATTTGAAAAAAAAATTTAAAATGCTACACGTTTGGAATAGAAACCCAAGATTTTTTAGGACACTGCAGGTTTGTCATCTAAAAGAAAAGATAAGGCTGTGTTTGATGTAAGCATCCATCAGAAGTGACAAAGTTTGTGAAAGGACTCTTCACTTTCAGGTCCACAGGGATCAGTGCTAGGGCCACTGTTGTATGTGATATACATAAATGATCTGGAAGAGGGCACTGTTGGCATGATCAGCAAATTTGCAGATGGCACAAAGATTGGTGGAGTAGCAGAAAGTATTGGGGACTGTCAAACAATACAGGAGAATATTGATAGATTGGAGGGTTGGGCGTAGAAGTGGCAGATGGAGTTCAATCCAAGCAAATGTGAGGTGATGCGTTTTGGGAAGTCTAATTCTAGAGTGAATTAAATGGAAGACCCTTGGGAAAAGTTGATGAGCAGAGAGATCTGGGAGTTCAGATCCATTGTACCCTGAAGGTTGCTGCACAGGTGTATACAGTGGTCAAGAAGGCATATGGTATGCTTGTCTTCATTAGAGGGGGTATTGAGTATAGAGCTGGCAGGTCGTGTTAAAATTGTACACAATGTTGGTTCGGCCGTATTTAGAATACTGTGTACAGTTCTGGTCGCCACATTACCAAAAGGATGTGGAACTTTGGAGAAGGCTTACAAAGATGTTGCCTGGTATGGAAGGTGCTAGCTATGAAGAGAGGTTGAGTAGGTTAGGTTCGTTTCCATTAGAAAAAAGGAGATTGTGGGGGGACCTGATTGTGGTCTACAAAATCATGAAGGATAGATAGAGTTAAGCTTTTTCCCTGGGTGAAGGATTCAATAACGAGAGGTCACGCTTTCAAGGTGAGAGGTGAAAATTTAAGGGGGATACAAGCGGCAAGTACTTTACACAGAGGGTGGTAGGTACCTGGAACGCGTTGCCAGTAGATGTTGTAGAGGCAGGCACTGTAGATTCATTTAAGATGTGTCTGGACAGATGCATGAGTAGTTGGGGAGTAGAGGGATACAGATGCTTAGGAATTGGGCAACAAGTTTAGACAGTGGATTTGGATCGGCTCAGTCTTGGAGGGCCGAAGGGCCTGTTGCTGGGCAGTAAATTTTCTTTGTTCGTTGTTCTTCCTTTGTTCACTTGACATGTTGATTATGCCTTCCCTACTTCATTTTGCAAAATCCTATTAAGGTGAACCAACAGTTTCAAATTCTACCTTTTGTTTAGCGGTGCTAATGAATCAGATTGTGCTCTTAAAAATAAAGGTGATAGTGGTGCTGACCTTACATACAAGAGGCATGGCAACTTCAGTGAAAATGCAAATACATGTTTAAATGTCAGTCGCCAAAGGTTTATGCCTAAATTGCACTTATTGCTCTTAGGTCTTTGTGACAATGGTATCTCACTATCTGGTTCAACCCTGAAATATACTTAATGGCATGAACTTGCTACATTTGTGCACTAGATGTGAACAAACCGACAAGTGCCCATCTAAGCTATCCACTATCCTGACTTGGAAATGTATCAGCTTTCCTTTAAAGTCACTGGATCAAAATTGTGAAATTTCCTCCCTAAGGACATTGTGGGTCAACATACAGCATTTGGACTTCAGTGGTTTAAGAAGGCAGTTTACCACCACCTTCTCAAGGGCAACGAGGGAAGGGTAATGAATGTCGGCCAGCCAGCAACATCCATTTCCACATAGGTGAATGAAAATGAAACAAAAGCCGGTCAGGCTTCAGAAGGCCATCAGCAAAAATTCATTACACCAGCTTTTCATGGGAATGCATCCCTCCCAGTCTCAAGCAACATAGGTTGGGCCATCTCGTCACAAAACGACTGTGCCCTTTAAATCAGTGTTCATCAACATAATGGAACAGAAACTTGAACATTTGATGATGATTAGAAAAGACAGGATGGAAGTTCAATAATGAGCACCTACCAGTATTTCAATCTTTATATGTCCTGTAGGATGTATGGGCCTGGTTACAGATCACAGCTTGCATATTCATAATCAGAACTATTATTCGACATATTCTTAAGCTCAGCAAAAGAAACAGTACTTTGTTACCGTGGTTTCTGGTTTTGAAGAGAAACTTCTGCAACCTGACAACTAGCCAGAAGTGAATGTTTATTCAAGCTGATAATGTGCTAAACAGGCTGATTCAGAACTAGAAAGGCACAGGAAGCCTTTTAATTCACAGTTCGGTTGCAAAAACACTGTTCAATTAATCAAAAGATGTTATTTTCAACACATTTTGATGCAAATAAATTGCTAAATGACATGGAGTGCTCCAGAAATTAGAAATACTCTCTGATAATTTTGTCAAATGATGCTATATGTCTGTGAATTAAGTTTGCTAATCAGCTCATGAAGGGCAGTGCTCATTAAGAGCTATTTGGAAAGGATGATTTTCCAGGCAGCGGGCCATGGAGGGGTCATTATGGCCAATTGCCTGTCCCTCTTCCGCAGCTACGTCCAAGCCCGGGTGTCTCTGAAGAAGGAGCACGCGGTGTCTACCAACACCCTTGACCTGTTCAGGGAGAGATGAGCACCGCAGGGAGTGGAATGCTTTAGTTCACCCTCTGTCTCTCTTTTAACTTAACCCCTGCCCTCCCCTTCACTTTTTTGATCACATCCCTTTGATGTGAAGGGCATTGCTTGTCACTGGCCACTTGGGTATTTCTTTTGTTTCTGGAGGTGGAAATTGAATAAGGATTTGTGCACCTTGTGTCTTTCATTGTGTCCTACGCCTGCACACATACAACATGGGTGCTAAGAAAAAGAAAAAAGAAAAACATTTTAAAAAATAAACAGGAGATAAAAATAAGCACTACTGCAGTTAGGCAATAGTGTGGAGTAAAAAGAAAAAAAACTCTGAAAAAAAATGTAAAGAATAATTTATATGAATATATTCAAAGTACATTTTGGAAAGACAAATAAGAATGCGGAATACAGGGTTAATGGTAGGGTTCTTAGTGAGGTGGAGAAACAGAGGGATCTTGGGGTCTATGTTCATAGATCTTTGAAAGTTGCCACTCAGGTGGATAGAGCTTGTAAGAAGGCCTATGGTGTATTAGCGTTCATTAGCAGAGGGATTGAATTCAAGAGTCGTGAAGTGATGTTCCAACTGTACAGGACTTTGGTTAGGCCACATTTGGAGTACTGTGTGCAGTTCTGGTCATCTCACTTTAGGAAAGATGTGGAAGCTTTGGAGAGGGTGCAGAGAAGATTTACCAGGATGTTGCCTGGAATGGAGAATAGGTCGTATAAGGATAGGTTGAGAGTGCTAGGCCTTTTCTCGTTGGAACAGCGAAGGATGAGGGGTGACTTGATAGAGGTTTATAAGATGATCAGAGGAATAGATAGAGTAGACAGTCAGAAACTTTTTCCCCGGGTGCAACAGAGTGTTACAAGGGAACATAAATTTAAGGTGAAGGGTGGAAGGTATAGGGGAGATGTCAGGGGTGGGTTCTTTACCCAGAGAGTGGTGGGGGCATGGAATGCGCTGCCTGTGGGAGTGGTAGAGTCAGAATCTTTGGTGACCTTTAAGCGGCAATTGGATAGGTACATGGATGGGTGCTTAAGCTAGGACAAATGTTCGGCACAACATTGTGGGCCGAAGGGCCTGTTCTGTGCTGTATTGTTCTATGTTCTATGTTCTAAGTTGAAAATGATTCCCTAAATACGCTTGAGGCATTCATAACTAGGGTAACTCTTGTGCATTTTATTTGTAAATATACATTTCCTCTGATTATTAGTGTACAAAACTTAACTAGAAGTGCACAAAAGCAGACAATACTGGGAATACTCAGCAGGTCTGGCAGTATCCATGGAGATAGAAACAAAGTAGGCAGTTCAGGTTAATGATCCTAACTGACAGTGCTTGGAGATGTGACAATGTTAAGTGGGGAGGGCAAGGAGGAACAAAAAGAAGCTCTTTGTTAGGATGCAAGGCAAGAAAGATTAAATAACAAAAGAAAATGGTGGCAAAAGGCAAAAGGATATGGTAATGGAATAAGAAAAAGGTATGTCTAGAAGAGCTATATATCGGAGTGACAGAAGCACTACCAAAAGCAATCATCTAAAACAGAAGAAAATGCAGCTGCACAATGGCTCGGTGGTTAGCACCACTGCCTCATAGTGCCAGGGACCCAGGTTCAATTCCATCTTCACCTAACAGTCTGTGTGGAGTTTGCACATTCTCACTGTGCCTGCGTGGCTTCCTCTGGACACTCTGGCATAGTCCCACAGTCCAAAGATGTGTAGGTTAGGTGGATTGGCTATGCTAGATTGCCCATAGTGTCCAGAGATGTGTAGGCTAGGTGCATTAGCAGGTAAATGCAGGGTCTGGGTGGGAAGCTCTTTGGAGGGCTAGTGCAGTCTCAATATGCCACATGGACTGCTCCCACACTGTAGGGATTCTGTGAAAAAGGGACAGTGGTTGTGATCTGACCTTGTTGAACTTAGTGGTCAGCTGGTAAAATGACTGGCTGAAATATGCCATGTTGTTTCTCAAGCTTTTATTAAACTTGATAGGCATGGAACCACAACAAGCAGACCAAACACAGCCAGAAACCCTAACCACCTTACCATACATCAAAGAAGTTTCAGAAATGACAGCCAGACTACTAAGACCCCTCAGAATCTAGTAGCACACAAACCCACCAACACTCTCAAACAAAAACTAACAAACTTAAAAGTTCCAGTACAACCCATGGACAAAACCAACGTCATCTACAAAATTCCACGCAAGGACTGCCACAAACACTACGTAGGACAAACAGGAAGAAAGTTAGCCCACAGAATACACGAACACCAGCTAGCCACAAAAAGACATGACCCTTTCTCCCTTGTAGCCCTACACGAATGAAAAAAATCACCATTTCGACTGGGACAACACATCTATCCTAGGACAGGCTAAGCAAAGACATGCCAGAGAATTCCTAGAGGCCTGGCACTCCAACTACAACGCCATAAACAAACATATAGATCTAGATACCATCTATCAACCCCTCAGAAAACGAACGGGAAATGACATCACCACAAACCCCAGGAACCCCACATCCAGGAGAAAGATATAAATAGAAAGCAGGAGACAACAGCTTCGCATTACTTGGAGATCGCCATTGATGATGTTACCTAGCCAAGAAATGAAACATCTGGATATCAAACCTACAGCTAAGCGAGCAAACCTACACCCTATTCGCTTCCAGTCTTGGGCGACTGTCTGTGTGGAGTTTGTACATTCTCCCAGTGTTTGTGTGGATTTCCTCCGGGTGCTCCGGTATCCTCCCACAGTTCAAAGATGTGCAGGTCAGGTGAATTGGCCATGCTAAATTGCCCATAATATTAGGTGCATTAGTCAGAGGGAAGTTGGGTCTGGTTGGGTTACTCTTCAGAGAGTCGGTGTGGACTGGTTGGGCCGAAGGGCCTGTTTCCACACTGTAGGGAATCTAATCTAATTTTAAAAATGTCAAAACAAACATATCAGTTTTGTATCCATGTACTTCTGAACTCTTTGCCTAATATTTTTAAAAATATTCAATTTTATCTTTTAGTTTCCCTTGGAATATCAAAAGTTTTCACAAAACACTCTTAAAATATTTAAAGAAAAGTAAGATTGTTGGGTAGCAGCATCTGTGTTTTTAACATCTGTATGCCAATCAACTCAAACAGCAAAGATATGACATGAGAGGTTTATCATTTGACTAAGGGTCTGCATGATGAAGCTATTTGGAGGCTGCTAAGCTTTTTACCCTCTTGTAGTGGGTGATAGATCAAAAACCCACTGTTTACTGTTTTGTTAGTTATTATTGTCAGCTGTGTAATTATGGGGTGGCTTTAACAGAGAATGGGGACTGGGTTTGGAAAGCTGGGCACGGGGTCAGTGATGTGCAATGCTGCTGTGATCCTAATGGATTCTAACAGTCACAGTGGTGTTGGCTCAGGTCTTACTAATCTTCTTGACTCGAGATTGAAGAGCAAAAGGAAATGACTATAAAATGGGGAAATAAACTTAATAATTAATAGACTTAAACAAGAAAGTTCATACAAATTATATATCAGAAGATGAGATTTCTCTGGTTTTAAACCTCCCCCCAGATACAATGCACGTATTTATACAGCAAGAGAGCTCCAAGGATTTTTTTGCAATTCAGCAATTTACTGCACAGCAAGAAGTTCCAACTCCTGTAGTTAACACAGTAATTCCACAGTCTGGCTTCATGACAAGTAAATCCTTTGATATCCTTTTATTAATTTCAGAACTGTGACTGCACAGGTCAGGGAAAATAGGTCTGCTGCGTAGACATTTCCTAAAGAACATATCATAAGCATAATCGCAGATTTGGGAGAGTGTTACTCTTGGTACTCTTATTACTTCTGAAATGCTGAATTCACATATCTAGCCTGCCCTATTACTAACCTTGGACCAAAAAATACACAATCGCTGTTGACAGCAGTGATTATTTTGTTGAAAACTCTTTATTTTCCTCATAGGTTGGATATTTTATCAAAGGTTAGTGTTGCATGATGTTCATGGGTATCACTTTGTTTTGAGTTGCCTTTATGTCTTGAATTTAAACAAACATTCAACGCTCATTAATCCACAGAAACTAGCTAGGTCCTCTTGTAATATAACGTGCATACACCTTCAGGTGTATGTAACTTGTGTACTGTCAATCATTAAATACCTTGGCAGAATATGATGAATTAATCCCACATTTTCCAACCTGTCTGAAGTAGCAGTGATGGGAGTGTGGTGGATATATTTAGCTCCCAGTTAACATTATATGCATGTTGTTTCATTATTTAAATAAATAGCCCACATCATCATTTCACCAATCCTTGTACATGAATTGGTATGCTTATGTCCTCGAGAAGAATGTAACATGTTGGTTGCTGAAGAATTTTGAAGTACAACATCTATATGGTACTGACAGCACAATTGTGAAGATTTACTGAGCAGAATAGAAGCCTCAATTCCATGGTAGTAGAAAAGATTTGATGTACATACTATGACTTCGATTTAGATCACACCACACTCCAGGCAAAAGCGATCAGATCCAGGTAAAGTTGTTCAAATATGAAGGAGCTTAAAAAGTAAGAATTATCTGCTGTGAGGATTGTGCAGAAACACGGATCAAATAGCAAGTCCAAGATGTGGTTACACTTTAAATGGAAATAATATGGGCCAAATGCTGGTAAATGGGACGAGATCGGTTTAGGATATCTGGTCGGCACGGACGAGTTGGACCAAAGGGTCTGCTTTTGTACTGTATAACTCTATGACTACGACTCTAAACTTACAGGAGAATTGATTACTGCTGAAACTAAATATGGCAAATTGAGCTGGGAAGAAGGATCAATACAATGACAATCAGAAGACACTTGGAAATAAGTTTTATTCTTCCAATGTTATAAACCAATGGGTATTCCTCCTACCTAAAATCATATGTGGGCAAAGCATAAATTTAAAACTGCAAAAAGATCAATGTCTTCAATGGCACCACCAAGCAATACATATGAGCAAATAAAGCAGTGGCTACCAAAACTATTGGAGCTCAGAACTAATTTAACCTTAGAATAGTTGGAAGAAACTTGCTTCTTATTGGAAATTTAAGCTAAAAATACATCAGAAACCTGAAAAATGGACACAAGATTTCCAACATACAATTGTCAAACAAAGCACCTGTAATCTCAATTTACTTTGGTTTTTCAATGGATAGAGCTATTTTGTTTGATCTCACTGTATCTGAAACAGATAAACAAGCTATTAATATTAAAATTGCTGCAAACAATGAAAACCTCCACCGACTGACCACATTAGGTCTGTCCAATGACAATCTCAAAAACCCAAATAAAATGTGGTCAACACTCAAAATTCAATTAGGAATTAAGCAAGACTTCAGAATACAAACTCTGTAATTTGTGTATTATAGGCAACAATAGAAAGATGATTGTTTCTATTTTTGAATTAATTAAAGGATTAAACTGTGGGTTGACAACAGCAGAATACTCTGATAGAATAATTGAGTTTGTGGCAGCATCTACCCTAAGTATTGGGATGTGTACCAAAAATACACCCTTGTCCAAACTAAAGAAGCACTAGTATGAACAGATTCAAGTATGAAGCCAAACCACAGGGTAGGTTGAATCTATTGGCTATGTGCAATTCACCCATTACTGACATGATAGCCAATACAGGCAAATGTAGAAAGTAATGACAGAGGTGCATGCTCACACGTGAAGAAAGAAATTTTAAATCACAGAACCCCTACAGTGCGGAAGCATGCCAATTGGCCCATCACGTCAACACTGACCCTACGAAGAGCATCCCATCCAGACCAACTCTCCAACCATATCATTGTAACCCTACTTTGGAGATGAAGGGCTTTTGCCCGAAATGTCGATTTTCTTGCTCCTCAGATGCTGCCTGACCTGCTGTGTTTTTCCAGCACCACTCTAATCTAGACTCTGGTTTCCAGCATCTGCGGTCCTCACTTTTGCCTACTTTTGACCATGGTCAATCCAACTAGCCAACACATCCCTGAACACAATTGGCAATTTAGCATGGTCAATCCACCTGACCTGCACAGCTTTAGAATGTGGGAGGAAACTAGAGCACCCAGAGGAATCCCACACAAACAGCCACCCGAGGGTGGCATCAAACCCTGGGTTCCTGGTGCTGTGAGGCAGCAGTGTTAACCACTGAGCCACCATGCCACCCAAAGTTTAATACCATTTGGAAGACATGCAGTGCCAGGAGGAATTGGAAGCATCAATGCCAAAAACAAAAGTCGAAACAAGGGACTTAAAGAAGCCAGAAACAAAAATAAAACAGGCGGTACAATATTTCTACCAGTCAAGAGCCTGTACCAAGCAGCATTAAGAAATGATCCATAAAATGTTGAGCCAAGTTATATGGTCAGATGATGAGGATGGCTATACCATCAACACAAAGTGCACTGACAATCTGCAAGGTAGACACCAAATAATATTTTGGCACAATGCACCAACAGAAGAATATGCCACCTTCCGAATGCTGGGTCAGCGTCATCCATATACAAAACTGGATGATGTTGCAGATGTAAACATCCTTCTACTTTGCACACTGAAATGTACGTTCCCAAAAAAGTGGCAAATGATGATCCAACCAAGACCAAATCACCGCATACATTAGCTTAGAGACACTATCCTCAGGACCCATTATAAATATTGTAACAAACTCACCCTGGTCACCTTGGATGGTTTATTCGTGGATACCACAGTCCCAGTGCTTGCAGCTTCACCAGATGGAAAGGACGTGTCCTTGTATTGTCAAGATAATGACATGGATCACCGACCACATGGAGCATTACTAAAAACTCAGTGATTAAACTGGGAGATGATCACCTAAATTTATAACACTGATCATCAGCCAATAGGCTGACCAAGTACACATACCCATTCTAAACTTTAATTTGGAATTTCTGATCGATAATCCCAGCAGTACATGATGCATTGATTAGAGAGCAAGGGAGGATGAAGGAAGCCCAGAACTAGCATGTGGGTAACGGATTACACAATTATCAAATATTACATTGCATTCCAACTGACTGTCCAAAACCTAACTGATGGCATCAGAAATCTAGAGGAAATCATCAAATGATACCCATAACTAAGACACTATCAAGTATGAACACTAAATAACCTGGCTGTGTAACAAGACAGCTACAAATTAGGACAATGCCACAATCAGAAACACAGTAATAGATATAAAGCACATGGAACCAGTATTCTAAAGAATGTACAAAAAACAGAAAATGCTTGAGAATCTCAGTGGCATTAGCAGGATTGGTGGAGATAGAAACAGAGCTAACCTTTCCCAATCCACTATAACTCTGCTATATTAGTTTCAGAATTATAGCATCTGCAGTATTTTGCCTTTATTTCTGCAAAATCACCATGAGTCAGGATAGATAAGCAAACTGCTGATATGGTTCAGAAACTTATAACTTTATTGCTATGTCTTAGATTTGGAAAAAAAAGTTACTTTGTTTTTGTGTCATGTAAATAGGTGATTCTTTAAAGATAAGATTTGCTTAGAAAAGAAAGGGAGAAGTTGTGATATGATGTACATAAACCTCTAAAGGTGCATACCTTAAATTACTATCCACCATTAAATTCCTTGACAGGATTTCCCTGATTGGCAGGCAACCCGAAGCAGTAGTGACAGAAGTTAAATGTAAAATATTTAGCTCCCAGTCACATTATTTATGTATAGTCTTATCTTGAAATGATGAACCTACATTATTGTTTCACCAATCCTTGTGTATAAAGACTTAACATCTAAGAGATGAAAATAACAGCTCCCACCTTCTGTGCTGGGGTGGTTGGTCTCAACCAGTTTGAGAAAGGGATAGGGCATATACTTGGTTTCAGGGTCTTGATGCATGGAGTGAAGAATTCAGCCAGAGTTCTGATCATCTTGCAGCTGGAAAGTGTGGGTATCAGGTAAGTGCAAGGGTCAGTCATGGCCGTTATACATTCACAGTAACTTGGCTCTACTGATATTCACTAGCCTGGCCCAGTTTGGAAAAGTAGATCTTTATTGAGTGTCATTGCTCATCACATGTCACTGTTACTGCGTCAGCACCATCAGGAAAGGATGAGAAGAAACAGCAGAGGGGAGAAAACAATACTCTTTTCCTAAGTGTTCTCTGCTTGACAAGGTATAAAAAGATGTGATGAGGTGAAACCATTTGGGTTGGAAACAGCTCCACAGCCACAATCTGAAAATGAAGCTTTAGAAATGGGTTGAGCTGGCTGAGAAAGATATATAGCTTTCCCAACCAATATGTATTCGAAGGACAATGTAATGGAGTAATGTGAGAGGTCTGCTCATCTTTGACCAGTAATTACTTACAGTAATTGTAATAATACAACATTGACAATATTACCTGCAGCGAGTGTGTAGGAACGCAAGATTCAAGATTGTAAAGACAATATTTGGGAACATGGAGAATGACTACTGCAGCCAACTAGTGTTCTTTAACATTTATACTGAGTAACATCTTTACACACACATATATGTCTTAGCAATGCTGAAATGGCCAACATTTTAACCCTACTGCGGCATCTGCAGTCATTGTTTTTACCTCGTTGATTTTAACCCTACTGCGAATCCTCTTGCAAGGATGCCTGCCTTGAAGAAGTTTTCCTCCTCTACAAGAATCTCAGGGAGTCCCTCTCCCACTGCAACTCCCAGGTCATTTCCTCTGCCCTGAAGCTCTTGAACCATGTCGTGAAACAAACTCGGTACCACAGCCACATTTGCTTCCTCAGTGCATGCCTCCGTAACCAACTCATCCCACACGGACTCCGGACCACCTTTAAACCAGCAGAGTTCAGATCCAAACAGGACAAACAGGTTCAAAAACACCAGCAACAGTTCTCCTTCAAGATCCTCCGCTCCACGCTTGCAGCAATGCGCCGGCACCTAACCTCTCTACAGTCTGCCCTGCCTCAGCTGAGGGCCACACTCTCTCAGAATTGCAAAGAACACACTCTGTACTACATCCTCAGGAGAATTCATACTCTCAACAAAAAGTATTTCAATTCCATTTCAAACATCAAAAACTGTAAGTACAACAAACTTTTATCCACC
>NC_057739.1:18630866-18656764 GCF_004010195.1 Chiloscyllium plagiosum
TCACCTATTATACTCTATGCTACTTTCTCCCCACCCCCACCCTCCTCTAGCTTATCTCTCCACGCTTCAGGCTCTCTGCCTTTATTCCTGATGAAGGGCTTTTGCCCAAAACGTCGATTTTGCTGCTTGTCGGATGCTGCCTGAATTGCTGTGTTCTTCCAGCACCACTGATCCAGAACATTTTATCATGATGAGTCAAAAACATAAATGTCAAGATCATTTATAAAAGGAGAACAATGGACTGATTGAGAAAATAAAATTGACACCTACCTTTAAAATGAACCCACCCTAAGAACCTCTTGACTGGGGACTTCACATCCAAAGTAATGTAGATAAATCCAGGAATCCGCAAAAACAGGAGCAGAGAGGATCAGCATGGAACCAATTTTTTTCCAGCAATAGGTGCTGAATTCCACTATTTAAAAGTTTTATAGTCAGCTGGGTGAGGGGTGGTAAGGGGTGATGGGATAGGGTGCCAGGTGGGTGAGGGGGTTTGTTGTCATATGAGCAGATGAGGATTTAGGCTAGGTGAAGGGGCATAGATGGAGATGTTGGGTCAAGCAGGGGGTTGACACTGTGGCTATGGGATGTGAAATTAGAGGGGCTGGTAGATGGACAGTCTTGACATAAGGGGTATCTGCTCTGGGGCAGTATCGGAGGTTGGAGAACCTATTTAAGGGTGGGACCATTGGTTAGTCAGGGGTTCAGTTTAATACTTACTACCCAGGAGTTATGGGAGAGTTTAATCCACCAAACTTGCCTGAGTAACCATTAGGCGAATCAGAACCCTGGTGCCATCTCTGAAAAGTCAGAATTGAACACTTTGTCAGAGGGTTCCTGATGCCAGTAATTACCCCAAGGAAACTTCAACTTCCTAGACAATTCCCACAGAGTCAGTAGTATCAGGATTTCTGCATGGTTTCAGCACAGAATTCCAATCGATACCGCTGTAAATGCTAACTTCCCATTGGAACTTCTGAGCTGAGAGCAAACACAGAATTAAAGTGTGAGATTCAAAGAGTGAATAGGAAAATAACACGCACGTTCTGATATCAGAATGTGCAAAGTACAATGTTTATTTTTCAGAAAACACAAGGGGATATAGTATTCTGTATATATCATAATACTGTATTTTCACCCGTGTTATGAAAGTGACCTCCAGTATGTTGTAGTGCCCTTGGTCTTTAACTTCAGGCATATAACATCCTAATGGTCACTCCCACTGGGAACCACAGTGTACATGCAGTAGACTCCTTTCCAGATTGAATCCTGTAAAACTTTTCTTTTACATTTTTATGTTGTTAAATATGTTGACATCTACCACTGAAATAACTTTGATAAGATCATGATTGTCTTCAGAGCAAATGTCCTTCAACAACATTGATTTGATCTTACAACAGGGTTCAGATGAACAAACAGAATGCAGATACATTTAATTGTTTTACAATAGTAATAGCTTCTTAAAAGGCCTACGTCATCAGGTTTGTTTTCATCTGTGGCTTACAAGACGGGAAACGTCTGTAAAATTGTGTTGAAATAACGGTACCCTTTAAATAAGGCTGCTCAGGCATATCAAAGCCTGCCTTTTTTTAACTATTCACACTTAATTGACTGTTTCCAAGAATTTAAGAACATATTTTTCTCTTTTCACTAATTTTATTATAGACATGAGTATGAAGAACTCAGTGTCACATTATACTTGCAACCATCCTTTTTGGTAAAATTGGCAAGATAACAAACCTACAAGGATCAAATTTTGGAAACAGTCAAAAACAGTTACTCCATGATTTCCAAAAACTGACTCAGCCAAGCCATGTGTGACACTCAAGTTTGTCTTGAGTACATTATCAGAGATAAATACGTTGCTATCGTAACCACCACTTAAGCCCTTCCTTCAAGATGACACAGCCCCTTTAAAGTGATAACTCAACCCTAACTATTCTTAGGAATGCTCAAAAGACGCCATTTGTCGTTAGGGTTATTCCTATTTTTTACCCAAGGAATCAAAAATTATTATAAATAAATTTTTCATTACATTGAAGTCAACTAATGCTTTGCTTTTTTTTTTAAACCTCCTTTGAGAAGTGATGGCACAGTTACATCCAGGAAGTTCATTGTTGGCTGTGGTAGACAGCCTATTACTTTGCAAAAAATGTATACTTTTTTTTTCAATAATCTTTATTTGGTCAATCATGCATGGACAAATAAAAGATCCAGCCAAACATTCCAAAAAATTTCATGTCTTCTTTTTGGTTCACCACTTCCCATGCAGGAAGTTTTTTTTGTAGACAGGAAGTGATATAAAAAGACTAGCAGGGCAAAACTTTAATGCAATATTCAAGCTTGGGGCGTTGACATGCATTTTCTGTCAGTCGCATCAAACGAAAAGTAACTGTGTTGCATAACAACATTTTCTCCCAATTATAATTAGGGTTGTGTTCTTTTTGGTACAAGTGCAAACCATCAATTAAAAACATAAGAACAGCTCATCAGATGCATCTTTATATAATTTCAAAACATTCATACATTCTTAACATATTAGTTAATACAACAAAGCCAGCTAACATTTGTTTTAAAGATTTGCAGAAGTCTTGTTTAAAAATTGTGCAAATTAGAAAAACATGAAGCATGTGAATTTTTTCTTCTAAGTTTTATTTAATTCAAGGACTCTGCTTCATACAAAATGTAACAGTAGAAACTGCAGAAGTTCAAAGTTTGGCTGATAAATATCAATCAGGCAGCAAACTGTTAATCACAGGACCTTATTAGCTCCGGTCAAGTTGCATGGTTGGAACTCAGTAATTTACCCAACACTGTTTCATATATAAAGTTATCGCAACAAACTCCCAAATTTATAAATGTGTTTATCTTTCCCTTATTAAAAATGGACAGATGATGAATACATTGTATCAAAAAGTGGTACCAAGATAAACAATATTCCATGCACACACTTATCACATGCTAACATTACTTCATCAAAGTAAAACCACAAATAAACTGAATTCTGGATGTGAAAATAGTTGGGTGTATCTTGAGTTTGGCAACCTACTGTAAACAGATGAAGGGAAGGAGTGCAGTTCGAAGGTGCTAAAGCTGCACACAGAAAAGGTGGTGAGGCCACAGGTAACAGTTGACAGTGAACTGGCAAGAGTTTCCATTGTCATTTTTTGTCATTATTAGTTTTTTTTTCCTGTTTGTTTACCCACAGCAGCCCCACAATACTGACTTGGGAGAAAACAATTTTAAATAAGAGTGTTGACACTTTTTTGTACTTTTGTAGTACACAAAAAGGGAGATGTTTTCTTTAAACCCCCCCCCCCCCCCCCCGCCCCCCACCCCGTCACAATCAATTTCCAACATCACATCACAAACTATCATTTCCAAAACCATGGGAAAGTTTACCTTAAAAAAAGTCAATCCTTCTGCAAGATGTAGGTTCTATAATAATGAGTACAATTGGCGCATGCATTATTCACAATGTACGTTTGACTTAAAATTTCCTGTTAAACATTGCAGGATTAATTTTATCAATATATAGTCCCCTTCCCCCACCCAGCCAAGAATGGATTTCTTTAAAATATTAAATAATCATTGTGCCTTTGTTATAACAGAATCTATAAAACATTTGGTCACAATCATGCTGAAGCCTGAAACAGGAAAATCCAGCAGATAAAGCTACAGAAAGGACGATATTCTTTTTTGCCTGACAAATATCAACTTGTTGCATAGCCCTCCTGACAAACACATGGATCATCCTCTGTAACCCAGTGTTCTTACTCATCATTTGACTCTTCAAAGTGCACATTTTGTAGGCTATTTTCAACATATTTTCTTGAAAAGACTTACGTGACAACGGCAACAGCAATGTTTTCCCATATATCCTTACAACATAGAAACTGTACACCATAGAACATGTGCTCATAACTGCTACAACCAAGTTTATAAGACTGGACATGCACTGTGAATTTTAAAGACAGCAAACATAATGCTGTACCGGTTCGCACATTGTTTCAGCACTGACCTTCCTATGTCTTAACTTCAGAAAAGATGAAAGCCTATATTTGCTTATCAACACCAAATAAAGTCTTTTGGCTCTATGTTTCAAATTTGATTTTTGCAACATGTCATTACTAATTTCAAGTTCGGTTCTCAAGAAACCATTTATGGACATTTTGATTTAAACCACTAGCATCATTCACCTATGCTTTCTAGCCATATCTCCCAGGGTTCCCACTTACCAGTTGAGATGCACTAAAGTAAAAGGCTGCATCTTGACTTAGGAGATATTTAAAAGGTTAGGCACTTGGAATTCAACAGTTGGAGCAAGAAATACATAGTGGAATGACATCAGGCTACCTCTTTACATACAAATGCTGACTTTTTGTACACTTATGAAAAACAAGTGCATGCCATGAAATTACTGTGACTATGCGCGCATCTTCACCAACAATTTACAAAATCAGGATCGCAGACCATGTTATCGCTATGGTGAATGAAAAGTAAAAAAGGCAGAAATGGTCAAATAAACAAATCAACAAAATAATTTAATAAGGTGTAAAAAGCAGCACACCAAAAGGCCTCTGGAGCCAAAGAAATGGTGCCGACAACTCCACAACTTGGAACTCAACATGTTGCAGAGGTTCTTGGTGCAGACGTGGACAATGCAGAGAAACGTGAAGACAAAGTGCAGTACAAGAGCAGAATTTGTTTACTGGCTCCATTCAAGACATTATTTTTCTCCATTATTAACATCAAGTCTTACATTGAAAATGTTTTGCTGTCTGTGTTAGTCTCTCAATATGCATTAAAATATCTTATTTCCCCACCCGCCTCTCCCCCCTCCCCCCACTCTGGTACTCAAAGTCTGTGATGAAAGGAGAGCCACCTTCTCACAACCTGTATGGTGAACAGGCGAGCTCATTCACCTTTTGCCCTAGTAGTTCACTAGAGCAGGCTACTGCATTTCATCAAGTTTTCTATGAATATATTTGTAAAGAAATTTGGCATCTGTTGTTTTCTGAAATAGCCAATGTAGGGAGGGAGATAGAAAAACAGATGTTTTCTAGAATGAAACAGTCTTTTGTTTTCTTCACTTCAAGTGAACCATGTTTCACTTGCAAATTCAGTGCAAAAACAAGCTGAAGCAACTCTTAAAAAATCAGATTTCTGGAACATTTTCCAGTTTCTAAATCCCCATGAATGCTGCATATTAATATACACTCTGAGCTCCGACAGAACACCCTGCAGATGATAAAACTCATCATATTAATGTATAATCTGTAAGAGTCTCGCTAGACTGCCATGCTAGCACCAGTCGTCTTCATCTGTTTCGCGATAATATTGCCGCTCTCCCGCGCCTGTCCCAGGACCCATGCTCATACCCAGGTTGCAGTGGTAGCCGTTTGGGACTCTGCGGCTTTGATGAGACTGAGATGTGAAAGGTGAGATGCAGGAAGTCCTGGGGGACCTGCCCGTAGTCGTGGCAACAGCCACCTCAAAGGTCAGAGTCTCCTCTGGCAGTGCAAGTCCATCGCTGTTGCAAGCTTCGCGGTGCCCCAGGTAAGGGTCTGATCCGATTCGCATCACCATTGGCTGTCTGCTCTCATCGCCAGCGTATGATTGGTTCTGGGAGTCGCTGCGCAGGAAAGTGTTGTGCTCTGACCGTCCACGGCTGAGTCTCCCTGGAGGAGTTGGGGGCAAAACACCGTGCAGGTTGCTAAACTGAGTTGGAGAGGAGTTTGCAGTTTTGTAGGTGACGCTGGGGCGCGGTGTTAGGGGGGTCTGCGGAAGCTGTCGTCGACCACGACACGGGGTGCTCACACCAGAGACTGACTGCAGAGGGCTGCCGTTAACCGAACCACTGCCCTAGATGAAAATTGGAACAAAGCAATTCAAAAAACAAAAGAACAGACGTACAGAAAGCAAAAAAAAGAGATTGAAAAAGGACGCACAGAGCCACATGACAGAAGAAATAAGGTGGAATGTTCAGACAAGCACCAAAAAGAGAAAGTAAAGTATGAGGCAAAATACATAGAGATGCAGAGAGAATTGGAAGGAAAAATGATTATCATCAGTGGCAAAATCAACTACTGAAAATATAGGTAAATAATTAGCAGTACTAAGCATTAAGCATACAAGGCAAAACCCCAGAAGAAGCTCATCTATAGGAAGAATACAGAGATAGGCAAAAAAAAACAACAGAAATTTCATTGGTGCAGTGTTTAAAGAATAGTAATTAAAGTCAATTTGAGTAAACAGTTAATACATTTAAATCACGGTTTAAAGGTGTTACTTTCATCAATTAAAGTTGTTAAAATATGGTGCACTATTTTCTTTGCACCACTGAGCACAAGTTAAGTTCTTATGGAGTGATATGCCTTCAAATTTCACACTACCTGTATGCATTCATGAAACCACGGCTGTAAATGTAAGCAAGTTACACATGTTAAACATAGTGAACCTCCAGACTTCTTTATTACAGAAATGGTAAGAGAAACATAAGGAATAGCAGCATGCTTAGGCTATAAGTTCCCTCAAACCTGTTTTGCTAGGTAATAGGATCATGGTGAATCCTTAACCTTACCTCTACTTTCTCAAGAAAAAAAGTGCTGGAATAGCAGAGTAGAAGAATTTCAAGTTGTTGTGACAAACCAAAAGATCGAAACAACCAGTACAATGTGGTATTCACTCAAAGTAATGAATCAATTGGGATATTGGGCTACAAGTAGAAGTCACAAATACCTATAGATTCATTGCGGTTATCTCTTCAAAATGGTACCCTAGTATATAATACATAAAAATGCTATATAAGAGAGATATATCAGTAGCTATACACTATGTGCCAAGGGTGAACAAGATTCAATAAACATTGAACATAACACCTGCTTATTAACTGCAGCCTTATCTTCTGACTGATGTTGGGGTGAGAGCTCAGCATTTAACTTTGGCAATGAATGAAAATCTTTCTATTATTTATTTACTTGCATTATTTATCTATATTATTTCTCATCTAATCAGTATTTTTACAGTTATGCATTCCTAATATGTATGTAAAACAATGGTGTGCTAAATAAAAGATACTTTGTGAAACTTGAAAGGGTGCTTAAAAAATTTACAAGGATGTCACCAAGATTGGAGGAATTGAGCTATAGGAGAGGTTGAATAGGCTAGGACTGTTTTCCCTGGAGTGTCGCAGGTTGAGGGGTGACCTTATAGAGGTTTATAAAATCAGGAGGGGCACGGATAGGAGAAATAGACGAAGTATTTTCCCTGGGATGGGGGAGTCCAGAATTAGAGAGCATAGGTTTAGGGTGAGAGGGGAAAGATATAAAAGAGACCTCAGGGGCAACTTTTTCATGCAGAATATAGTACGTGTATGGAATGAGCTGCCAGAGGAAGCGGTGATGGCTAGTACAATTGCAACATTTAAAAGGCATCTGGATGGTTACATGAATAGGAAGGGTTTGGAGGGAGATGGTCCAGATGCTAGCAGGTGGGACTAGATTGGGTTGGGATATCTGGTCGGCATGGATGCACTGGATCGAAGAGTCTGTTTTCATGCTGTACATCTCTATGACTCTAATTCCCCTTAAGAAACCAAATATTCTTGAATCTATATTATATTTATTAATTCACAGGTTGAAGGAGTCGCTGTTTAGCCCAGCATTGATTGTCTATCCCTAGATGCCCAGGAGCTGTTAAAAGTCAACCACATTGACATAGGTCAAAAGTCACATGTAGACCAGACCAGGTAAGGATTGCAGTTCCCTCCCCTAAAGGACATTAGTGAACCAGATGGGTTTTCTATGACATTCAGCAATTGTTTCATGGTCATTATTAGACTCTGAATTCCAGATTTTTATTGAATTCAAATTCCATTGTCTGCCATGGCGAGATTTGCACTTGGTCTCAGAACATTACCCGGGTCTCTGGATTAACAGTGCAAAGATATCACCATGAGACCATCACAAATCTTTACTTTAAAAACTTACTAGCTCTCTTGAACCTAAATTGACCAAAAAAAAGGGCCTGTCTCTGTGCTGTATGACTCTATTATATCTGATCTATGATAAAAGTCCTCTTATGAATTTGTACTCATTTACTTCCCACTCACCAGCCCTCCCACTCACTTACCCCTTCCATCTCATCACTGTGAACAACATGATAGGAGAGTGATAGCGAGTCGGTGGAAACAAGCAAGGGAGAAAGTGGAGCGGAGAATAGGGGGGTCAGAGATGGAAACCATAAACAAGAAAGGCAGTGAGCAGGGTGGATTTGATGGAGTATCAGTGGCTATAAATGGTCAAAGGCCATACAGTGAAAACTGGTGGTCAGTTAGTTCAATTAGCTGCTTTGCAAATTAATGCTAACAGTGTTGGTTCAATTCCTACAGCAGCTGCAATATCGAGAAGGATTCCCCTTTTCTACCTCTCACCTTACCTGAGGTGTGGTGAACTTCAGGTTATATCACCACTGCCTGTCTCTCTGACATGACAGGACAGCCTATAGTCGGGAAGACTATGGTGACTTTACCTTTTAAGACACTAAACATTCCTACGGTATTTGGCTCTAACCTGCCTCACCTTCCTAACTTCCTTTTACTCTCCTGACCAGGTATTACTTCAAACATGACACAAAAGCAAAAAATAATATTTCTAACTTCAAAGATCTTAGCATAGGCAGTTTTTAAAGTATAAATCAGAATTAACTAGAGTTTAAGTCTGAAGAGTTCACCATAATACAATACTATGACAATAATTCAAAGATTTTTAAAAACCTGTGTTAACCTCGAAATTAACAGTTGTTTTTCAAAAGAAAACTTTAACATTCTCATCATCAGTTACTACCAAAAAAATTGACCATCACCAGTACAATTCCCTGCCGTGTGGTAATTTCTTCTCACCTGTCTGCGGAGGCTATAGTCTGGGCCTGCACTGGGAGATGTTGACCGGCTGTGATCTGTTGACTTGGGCTGTGGGGTTTCCCGACTGCCATATCGGTCACAGGAATAGTAACGTTGCTTCTCATTGGAGGATGGAGGTTTCCGCTCCTGTGATCTACCTCGTGAACGCTCCTTTGATTGTTGTTCTTTTTGGTGAGCCGCAGAACTGAAGTCATCCCTTTGGTCTGCAAGGAACATTGTCAGACAGAGCATTAACACGCAACTAAACGAGACTTCTGTTCAACAGTTAGTGTCCATACACAAGCACTATTCGTGGAAAGTGTTGTGTATTTTTGTAAGTATGGTGGACTGTCACTTTAAGAGTCCAATCTCATGACATAATGCCATTTTGAGTGGGAAACAACTCTCTCCAAACTTGCTGCATGGTCAAGTAAACACCTTGAGAATAAAATTGCTGCTGTACAAAACTTCAGCCTCCTTGTATTTCTTAGAACTTAACAGAGAGAGAAAAAGAGTCACCATTTTGAAATAAGTGACACCTCTTTGGTCCTACAGAGTAATACTGGAATTGAAATTTTAACTCTAGTTCTCTCCCTACAGTTGCTGACAGACCTGCTGATTATCTCTAATACTTTCTGTGTTTGTCTCAGATTTCCAGCATCTGCAGAATGTTCCCTTTTTTTTCTGAAAAGCCTCCAGTAAAAGTGTTGGGACAAAGTCTGGATGGATAAGCAAAGTGCCAATATATTTCAGAAATTTATAATTTTATTTTCTATGACTCAGATTTGAGGAAAATATATTATTTTGTTTTGCTGTTACGTAAATAGTTGGTTCTGTAAAGGGAAATGTTTTGTTTATTAAAAAAGAAGTTGTGATATGATGTGAATATACCTAAAGATGCATACCTTAAACCACTCTCAATCATTACATTCCTTGGAAAAATGTGATATATTATTCCCAGTTGGCAGACAGCCTGTAGCAGCAGTGATGGAAGTAAGAGGTATGATATTTAGCTGCCAGTCAATATTATTTATATACAGTCTTATCTTCAAGTAAAGAACCCACATCATTATTTCACCAATCCATGTGTGTGATGAGTTTACATCCAAGAGAACAAAGTAACAGACCCTACCCACTGTGTGTGCTGAGTTAGATGTTCTCGGCCAGCCTGAAAACAGGATGGAGCATATAGACGGCTTCACAGCCTTGATGTAGGGAGTGAAGAATTCAGCCAGAGTCCCGATTAAGACATAGCAATTCCAGCTGGAAAGTGTGGATTTCAGGTAAATGCAGGAGTTAGAATTGACTGCTGCTTCTGAAGAGTCATATCAGAATTGAAATGTTAACTCTCGTTCCCTCTCTACAGATGCTGCCAGACCTGTTGAGCTTCTGCAGCACTTTCTGTTTTTTTGTTTCAGATCAGCAACATCTGCAGTATTTTGCTTTTATTTTTGCTTCATAATATGCTTTACTGCAGGCTGAAAATACCACAAGCAGAAAGTGCAACATATATAATACTCCCCATTTTTTGGTTACTAGTGGAGGAAACATCTGTTGCTTGAACAGCTTGTTAAACTATGGTCCTTTCTGCTCCATAAAATGGCATTATTTTTAAAAAGTGCAAATGGTTACTCTTTGGTGTTCTGACTCATATTTATCTCTTAATCAATATCACCATTATCAATTAGCTGGTAATTATCAACTTGACATTTCTGGGAGCTTACTGTTTATCCATTGTCAGAAACATTGTGGGCACTATATCAAGGACTACAGTTCTAAAAGCCTTTGGGGATGCCTTGAGAATGTGAATGATGCTATTTAAATGCAGTTCTCTCTTTATTCTGCAATGATATAGGATCATATATAACTGACATGCACCAGTTAGGGAGGATGCAACAAGGGAAGATATCTTTTCTCATCAGTCACTCTTTTGGAGTTGCAAATCCACACCACAGAATTCTTAAAATTCACAAGAATCAAATACAGTTCTCCTGAATGTATTCAGAAAACACAGGAGTCACATCTGCTCGGTGCAGACAATTTTTTCCAGTTCTTTGATCGGTACTTGACACACGTTCTTGCAATTTGCTGAAGCAAATTATTTTTATTTGCAGAGCTGTAACAAATGACAAAACTAGAACGTGTTTTTTTTATTATGTTCGCTTCAATCCAGTGATTTTATGGATTTTAGGAGATCCCACATTTCATTTGTACAGGAGACTATATCAGAATTCTCCATGCATCCAGCTTTCAGTTATCCATCTCCCAGGTAAGATGCAGGAGCTTCCCCTCTTTAATTATGTTTTGGATCATGTGATGATGTTGATCATTTAACAAGGTTAGGTTGACCTTGTTTTATTTTTGTCAGAGAGATCATAAAAGCAACAAATACGAAAGGTCTGGCTTTGAAGGGTCAGTTTGATTATAACTAACTGCTTCAGACAAAAGGCTTTCAAGTTTAAAAAAATCTGTACAATGAAAGGGGTGTAGCCAGTTCTCCCAGCTCAGCTTACTTCTGGTTTGGTCTGGCTATTCACTGAACGCAGTCAATCTTTTGAAAAAGCTGCTAGACCCAAAGAAGTAAGTCCATGATGGTACTCTGTCTCTGACCTGTCTCCTGTAAGACTCTATGTTTCAGTTTACTTTTTGTGCCAAGGGGTATTTATGGGGATTGTTGCAAATATTGGGAACAGCAGCATTAAGTTGTGTTTTCAGATAGGTTAAATTATTTGGTATTCTGTTCTCTTTTGTTTATGTTTCATTTGGTAATCTTGTAAATAAGTTATGTTTTGTTTGAAATTAAGTGGTTTGACCAACTGTATCATTCCTGGAATATCCGCATTACACCTCCTTAAAACAACAAGGAACGTTAGTGTCTGGGCTACTTTCTTGAAATGTTTTGAGGGGGTCTGGTCCATAACAATCCTTTGATTGTCGCTGACATCAATCCTTCTAGTTTTATGAAGGACAATGTCATAGTCTCATCATCAGAAAACTAAAAACTCCCACCACACCACCGTTGTTGTTTTCCCACTGCCACGTAGTCATTGTAATGAAGTCAGCCAGGTGGACCTCGCAAAATGTGAGTTCCCTGTTGGGGCTGTTACCTTGTTCAGTTAGGGAGCCCTGGCTGACAGATAAGAACAGGAATGTCAGATATTCTGTTCGCTATGGGAGCTGGCTCTGAGGAAGCTCAATCAGGGTCAAGGACTCTCTATATGTATTTAAAGTGTGACTTGGTAATGGGATACAAGCCTCAATGGAGTTATTTCACCATTTTATGAGGAACACATTTATGGGACAGGGTCGTGTTAAAGTTGACACAGAGTGCACTAAGAGCTAGACTAAAACAACCTATACTCATTTTATACAGCACCTGTGGCAGCAACAGTTATGGAAGACCATCTTCAGTTTTACCTACTCCAACTCTACCATACTCCCAGTAACTAAATGTACCTTTAAAGATATCCTCCTTTCAGATAATAAATGTCCTTGCCAAGAAATTTCACACATCTTTCATACAATTCCTAATTCTTCAATTTTATGGAATCCTGGTTTGTTACCTGTTTCTCCATCTGCATGCCGAGTGGGAGATCTCTCCAGTGACCGTTGTTTTTTCTCTTTTCTGCGATGGCAGCGGTGCTGATGGTGGTGGTGGTGATGATGAGGCATTCGCTCTGGGATAACCCGCTCCAGAGAGTAATCAGGGAGATGCATTCCGTGAGATCTCTGTGGCGTCAGCGTAGAGATAGAACGCTTCATGGGGCTTGTGTCTGGAATTGGCTACACAACAATATTAGAAACAGACATAAAAGTCAAAGTATATCAGAGATGATGGTAACATTTTATTCTGTAATTCTGTTGATGGTGGGATATACAAATCTTCTTAATATGACACTATTAAACCTTAACACTGAAAAAAAAAGTTCAAACTGTTACTTATGTTAATTCAAATGTCTTTTCTTTAATTAATTCAGAGGTTTTAGATTGCCTGGGCAAGCACTAATTGTTACCCCTCCCTCCCCCAATCTTGAGAAAATGGGAGTGACCCACCTTCTTGAATGTAGTACTTGGAGTACTTGGAATGTAGGGACATTCCAACAATGTTATTAGAGAGGGAGCTCCACGATTTTGACTAAGCAACACTGGAGGGATAGTTTCTCTGTGTTTAAACTTTCAAGTGTTTAGAAAATTTTGATTAGATTCCCTACAGTGTGAAAACAGGCCCTTCGGCTCAACAAGTCCAAATCGACCCTCTGAAGAGCAAACCACCCCCCCTACATTTACCCCTGACTAATGCACCTAGTGCTACGGGCAATTTAGCATGGTCAATTCACCTAACCTGGACATCTTTGGACTGTGGGAGGAAACCACAGCACCCAGAGGAAACCCCCACAGACACGGGGAGAACGTTCAAACTCCACACAGACAGTTACCCGAGGAAGGAATTGAACCCGGGTCCCTGGTGTTGTAAGGCAGCAGTGCTAACCACTGAGCCACTGTGCCGCCCCAAACGCCTGAACTTTTAAACACCTGAATTTGTTTAAGATTTATCTCGACAAAGCAATGGAAGAAAAATCACCTGCTCAGGATGGCTTTCTGGATTTTAAATATTAAACAACACAGGATTCCTGGAAAGCCAAGCATCTTCAACTGAATGAACTGGATTAATAATGAAATTTAGGAGTTGGTCTTCTGGCAGGCAGATATGTTTATCAATCAGTCATATTCAGGCTCTGTCTGATCCAGTCTGGACATTTACTTTTATCTCAGTACCAGTTGTAAACAATTGTTAATGACACTTTAAAGGCTTTTTTGATACTGCCAAATAGGTGTTTATGTATTGCTATTGTCGCAAGAATGCACCTCATAAATATACCATGGTTTTAAGTCATTCACTCCAACTGCATTATTAGGAAAAATCGACCATAGTTTAACAGAAATAGTTATCACTCAGAATGATTGATGATAAGCCTAAATTGACCCACACTAGGCCATGATTTCTATACATGTGTATCTTACAATTCAAGGAAGCTAGTTAATTTTTATGAGCAAGGCATTTCTTGATTGCATGTTTCAGTAAATTTTTCTTATATTTGTTATTATTGAAACATTTACATTAATGCTTAAATTATTCCTTTATTTTCCTACTTTGTACCTGATATTTTCTACTTTGTAACTGAGTCGTAGGGGTGTGAGACACACTGCCTGCAACAGTAGTAGAATCGCCAAATTTAAGGACATTTAAATGGATAAACATATGGATGAAAATGGAATAGTATAGAATAGATGGGCTTCAGATTGCTTTCACAGGTCAGTGCAACATCAAGGCTGAAGGGCCTATACTGCACGGGAATGTTCTATGTTCTATTTTGTACCTAGCTACCTTTGGCCCTAGGATGGTGATGCAAATGGCAACTTTGTACACTTTTCACTATACTCCTGTATCCCTGTACTTGAGTACATGTGACAATAAAACCTAATTCTAATTAAATTATTGCTCATTGTGGAATGCCTGATTAATCAATACATTGTAGTTTAAGTTAGAACAAGCAAGCATATAACTATTACATGGAAGTACAAGCAAGCTAGATGCAAAACTCAAGTACATTTTGTACAAGCCCAAGCAGTCTTTCATTGTTTATTCCTGGTATAAATAAATTCAAACTGAACTTTAACACATCATTTTTTTCCATTATGGGCACTTTAATCCTGAATAGAATTTTGAATCTGTTTTCAAACACCCAATGTTCCAAATCTTACTGACCATTGTTGATTTCATGCACACCAATCAGGATTTGTAGTCACAGCATGCAATTTTATTAACAAATGCAATGAGTGGAGAGCATGCTTGGTAGCAGCTCTCTTTAAGATGTAACTGTAGTGCATGGGTTTTATACACTCATTCGGCACGGTGGCACAGTGGTTAGCACTCCTACCTCACAGTGCCAGAGACCAGGGCTTTTTCAGCAATTTCTGCTTTTGTTTCTGATTTACTGCATTTGCAGTTCTTTTGGTTTGTACAAATGCAACTATAGGTCTGAAATGATGCCTGGGTACTCTCAGCAGCACAAGTGCAACTGGGGCTGCGTTTATAAGAAATTATAGGAAAATGCATAAAGGACAAAGGACTGAAATAACAAAATAATGTGGATGAGATACAAGTTACATACTGCAAGGACACTCCCAGATGATCGAGATGTTTTCTTCAGCAAAAGGTCGAGTAAAACGACACAGTGAAGCAGCCCATAGCACAGCATTCACAGGGTAGGGCGAGGTTAGGACAGGTGGGTGAGGTGAAAACAGAGAAAAAGCACAGCAAACCAAAACACCAGATACATTTATAAAAGCAAAACCAATCAACCCAGAATGTTAGACACCATAAGGAAAAAACAGATAAGGGGCAAGTGACAGTATTAACACAGAAAGATCATTACGAGAATAAGACGGAAGTCAGTGAAATAAGAAGTCAGGTTAGGGGATGATGGAAAGGATGGATGAGGCAAATGTTGTTTGGAATGAGAAAGACAAAGCACAAAAATTATGAAATGTTACAGCAATTGATCTCACAACAACAAGCAATCACAAGTTTATTTTTGTCAAATAATTTAACCAGCCTGGATGAGAGAACAAGCAACATGTACTGTGATTGAAGCCGATAGTTTAAATTATAAAGGAAAAGAATATTACAAATAGAATGCGTTGTAACCAGGGCATTATCAAACAATGGTATTACTTTAAGACAAGTATAAAAATATCATTGTAATGGCTAATCATTGAAAATGAATAAATTCTGAAAGTACATATTTCATTTGAAAGTATAAAACGTCAATCTCAGGTGAACACAATGAACCCAGAGTGTGGGCTTCACCATCAGAAGAGTGAACAGATTTGTTTTAAATCTTTGGAGGAAACTTGATCTTAGTGGTATCCAGAGATCAAATTTTAAAAGTGTGAATGATTTTGGTTGGTTTTTGGTTTAAATTCTTCTGTTTGATTATCTTTGAGACTTTATTTCAAATACACATTTACTTACCTAAGCACTCAATGTTTTCAGATGACACTCAGAAATTAGGTGCAATTGCCTCAGTAAGAATTCTTTCTGAAGCTGATTTTAAATTATATCTTGAATTGTAAACACTTCCAGTGGGTTAGCTCTGTCATTATTATCAAAGACTGTACTTATTAACGTTACCTTCAATTTCTTAAGTGGTAATAGAGACTTAAAATAATTAATAAAAGGCTTAATTAACCATAAGACCATAAGACCATAAGACATAGGAGTGGAAGTAAGGCCATTCGGCCCATCGAGTCCACTCCACCATTCAATCATGGCTGATGCGCATTTCAGCTTCACTTACCAGCGTTCTCCCCGTAGCCCTTAATTCCTCTAGACAACAAGAATCTATCAATCTCGGCCTTGAAGACATTTAGCGTCCCGGCTTCCACTGCACTCCGTGGCAATGAATTCCACAGGCCCACCACTCTCTGGCTGAAGAAATGTCTCCGCATTTCTGTTCTGAAATTACCCCCTCTAATTCTAAGGCTGTGTCCACGAGTCCTAGTCTCCTCGTCTAACGGAAACAATTTCCTAGCATCCACCTTTTCCAAGCCATGTATTATTTTGTACGTCTCTATTAAGTCTCCCCTTAATCTTCTAAACTCCAACGAATACAATCCCAGTATCCTCAGCCGTTCCTCAAATTTGTAAGGATGCCCAAAAACAAATTTTAAAAAATCAAAGTCTGCCTTACAATAAGTAAAACTGAGCAGAGTAAATAAGGTGTATATTGTACATACACTTAATGTCATCAATTGCTAATGGCCCTTACAGGCTTTACAGAAAGAGGACAATAACCTTTCTCTTGTATATTTAATGTTTATTTTCTCATGATTCACTTCTACAGACTTGCTTGAATCTCATCATTATATAAGGTAATGGGCCTGAAAGGGTTAATGTTAGAAATTGCATGATGTATAGCCTTGGAAGGAGTCTAGTTTAAGATCCTTATGGGTCAGATGCGTCATCCCTGGCCCCTGATACTCTTAATGATTATGGCTAACAAGCCAACGTAGCTTTTACCTCTGTTATCACACAATAAACTAGGTCTGGTTGTCATGCCTCTTCATACTAAGACTCACAAAAGGTTCACCCTCTACCACTGTTTACCAATCAGGTCATTTGCACCATTACAAAATGGAAGATTGGTAATAGCACTTTTCCCCAACCATTAGCTGGAGAACTCATCCTGCAGCACAGACAATGTCTACAGCATTTTGTGATAATTTTGCGGTGTACAACATTCCTTCAAATTGGGATTTGTCTAGATTCTGTGTGCGCATCAAAATACTCCAAGCACATTATCAAGATGTGAAATCTTTACACTTCCCTTTTATTTGCGAATCACTTACCTGGGTTTCTGCTGTTAATCGAGGCATTGATGCTGCACGTCCTTGAGTCTCAAGGCCCGGTTGATCAGTCTGATTTGAATCAGACCCTATCTCTCTCATCTCCACAGCCTGTGCAAGAACAAGTCAACACCAGTACTTTTCCATTCAATTCAATTCATCATAGCTTCATTGTTCACTGAGATTAAATCTCTACTAAAATAGTTGCACCATCTAAACAGATAAATAATTAAAAACTAGCAATGTTCATTTTTCATTGGGATTTTTTGACCTTTCAATGACAGAGATGACAAGGTATTGTATCTGAAATTTGGAGTACTGTAGATACTGTAAATCTACAACAAAAACAGAAAATGCTGGAGAAATTCAGTAGTATCTGTGAAGAGAGAAACAAAGACACATCATGTGTACCTGGAGCAGGTATGCTGTTATCTGATAGCAAAACCAAGACAAAAAGAAAAGCTAAAACACCCAAATGAAAAGAAACAAACTGGGATTACAGTATAAAATTACTGAATTCAACAGGGAATCCAGAAGATTATAAAGCAGTGGTTTTATTTATCAACATTGAATCCCGCAGTGTGGAAGTAGGCTATTCAGTCCATTGAATCCATACCAACCCTTTAAAGAGTATCTGACTCAGACCTATCCCATCCCAGTAACTCTGTGTTTCCCATGGCTAACCTCCCTAACCTGCACATCTTTGAACTGTGGGAAGAAACCAAAGCACCTGGAAGAAATCCATACAGACACAGTGAGAATGTGCAAACTCCAAGCACGCAGTTGTCCCAGAGTGGAATCAAATTGGGTCCATGGTGCTGTGAGGCAGCAGTGCTAACCACTGAGCCACCGTGTCACCCCACAGGTCAGATCTCAACTTGCTGAAAGCTGCATACTTATTTAATTACAGCACAGGGGCTGGAAAATGGAGATGTTTGTGTCACAATAGTTCAGAGGTGGTGTAGTGGATCAGTGGTTAGCACTGCTGCCTCACAGCAACGGAGACCCAGGTTTGATCCCAGCCTCGGGGCGACTGTCTGTGGGAAGTTTGCACAATCTCTTTGTGTCAGTGTGGGTTTCCTCCCACAATCCCATAGATGTGCAGGTCAGGTGAATTGGTAATGTTAAATTGCCCATAGTGTTAGGTGCATTAGTCAGGAGTAAAGAGAGGGTAGGGGAATGGGTCTGCGTGGGTTCCTCTTCGGAGGGTTGGTGTGGACTTCTTGGGCTGAAGGGCCTGTTTCCATACTGTAAGGAATCTAATCTACATTTTAGTGTTAATTTCCTTGAACAGTGGATTACTTGAAATCAATGTCATGCCATTTTAATGATTTTAGATGCTGACTGATCATGGAAATTGTGGAACACAGACCTATCTATTTAATAGAATTAGAGCCACACTTTTAGTAGCATGCCTTCTGTTGTCTCTTTGAGGTAGGAAGGTGCAGGTGCTCAGGCAGACAGTGTGCTGTGAATTCATGTTCCCTAGAGACTAAACTTGCAACCTGCATTTCCATAGTGTAAAAACATAAATACCACAAGAACCAGCTATGGACTATTCTCAATCCTCATTCTTTAAATGTTGGCCTTTTCAACATTACTTTAACAAAATGTCACATATTATTCATTCAGTCACATGCATCCAATGGACAAGATGCACCTTACAAGATCAATTAATAACAGCAAGCTTGAGATATGATTTTGGCCACGGTCACTCTCAGTTGTCAATGGGAATTATTAAGTGCATTGAAGAATTATCTTGCAAATTAAATATTAACATCATACCTGAGGGCTGCTTTGCTGACCTGGAGTTTCATCTGCCTGACTCAGTTCAGGCTTTCGTAGTTTGGCTTCAGTAAATGCCTCCTGGGCCTGTAACCAGGGTGAGGATTCTTTGAGCCCACCTTGATACAAACTAAGTGACAGAAAATGTAATTATTACAGCGCTGCCCACTCTGTGAAGGAAAACAACCTGCTCTGTTATAACCTGACTGGCAACACATTTCCAAGCAGTTTGCGATATATAAGTTCTTTATTCTAAGGACACATAGACTGTGGTGTGAAATTCTCAGACACACAAAAAACTCAGCCCTGATAAAGTATAATGTAATGAGCATTGAGAATATAGGTTCCCTGAGGAGAAACACAATCAGATGAAGGAGCTATGTTAATAATCAGCTACTTAAAATCAAAGTTAAGAATCACACATCACCAGATTATAGTCCAACAGACTTATTTGAAAGTATTAGCTTTCCACCCTTGAAAGCTAGTGCTTGCAAATAAACTTGTTGGACTATAACCTGGTGTTGTGTGATTTTTAACTTTGAGAAAGTGAGGACTGCAGATGCTGGAGCTCAGAGTCGAGAATGTAGTGCTGGAAAAGCACAGCAGGTCAGGCAGCATCCGAGGAGCAGGAGAATCGAAATTGTGGGCACAAGCCCTTCATCAGGAATAAGCCATTCCTGAAACATCGATTCTTCTGCTCCTCAAATGCTGCCTGACCTGCTGTGCTTTTCCAGCACTACACTCTTGATTTTTAACTTTGTCCACACCAGTCCAACACAGGCACCTCCAAATCATGACTACTTAAAATCAGAATGGAAACAAGTAATAATAGATTTGGCTGTGTGAAGGTGTTCAATATTTGAACAACATATGCAAAGTTACACACAGCAATAATTAGACAATATACAGCAGCTGACTAAACAATGTCCTCAACATTGGTTAAAGAGACCAATTCGTTATTCTGCAATACCATGGTGTACAAGGAATGCAGTGAAGAGCTTTTACATGATTTATGACATCAAGCCATGATCCAAGAGGGTTAACATTTGCCTCGAAGGCGCAGGTCCCTTTAATATCAATGAGACCATTCACTACCATCCTCTGACAAATGACAAATTTGGATTATTGAGCGTCAAACAAGATTAATGTGAAAGTATTTGGCATCTCAAGTGAAAGGAGCCAGACATTAAATGCATTACTCTTAAAAGCATGGATGGATACTATTGGGAATACCTGGTGGAAATGTCAGCTTGGGTTTTAGCCTCGAGATGAGTTCCACAAAAGGATGCTGTTAAGGGGCCAGAAAAGGCTGAAGAATAGATTTCACAAATAATCTGTAGATTTTAATTGCAAGGTTTTTATAATTATTTATTCTGTTGGTTTCCTCCCCAAAGCAGCCTGACTGACAAATGGCGCTCATGTGGTCAGGAACCTACTTGACAAGGCTAAAGCCTACAAGAGCAGGTCAGTGTATTGGGAAAGCAAGAGAGATCATGAGGGAGCAGAGTAGAAGGAATCTAATGGTGATCATGACGGACCATGCAGATTACTTGGGAGGAAGGTAAAGGGGAGACAGAAGGAAAACCTGGTCACTTGTTAATTGTGAAGAGAACACTTCTGTTCTTCTTGGCCCACAAGTAATGCTGAAAAAGCACTTATTGATTCAGGCCTTTAGGCTGTTGGTTTTCTCCAGAACTGGTTAAATCTGGTTTAAATGAATTAGTACAGAATAACTGTTAGAGTGAAGGATGGCAGTCTCATTATGTTATGTAGCTGACAAGCCCACATTATTGCTTGCCTGTCTCTCATCCATTTTGGTTAAAATTAGAAGATACATTGGGTACTTATTTTATGGTTGATGGTATTTAAACCTTTAGCAAGACTTGACACAACTTTTTTTTGGGAGTTGGGCTTTGTCCCATTTATTCCAAAGGTGTTGATAACAAAGCACCACTAATCCTCATGGAACAATTACAGCAGACCCCAACTGTTGTAATCTTCACCATCGTCTGCCAATAATTTTATCACCGGTCAAAGGAAAACAAAAGTTGATATGTGACGAACATTGACATTCTGTATACCATCTGTTCCAAATGTTGGCTGCGAGTAACTCAGAATGGAAATATCCATTCTTGGTCTTTCATTTGCATCACAAGAAAGCAACACCAATGGAGAGATGGCTCTCAATTCTTAATGTCACAGTTACAACTCACATCGAAAGTAGTATTCATCCAATTCAAAACTTGTATCTGATCATTCTTCTGTTATAATAAAGCTTGCACAGATAAGTTTATTTTACCACAACAGTCTGTTGCTTGTGATTAAAACATCAAATTATTCATAATGCAAAATTCATGAAATATGCCTACGCTATTTGCATTTACAGATGCTCCTAAATGTGCCCTGTATTAAACTATAGTGATGCAGTTGGACATTATTTAATAACTGAATTCACACAGGAGGTTCAAAGAGATACCTACAGAATATATATCAACAAGGCTTCAACATAGGAATGTTCATGTGAGGAGAATGAACAGACCATTTAGCGTCATGTGACCGCTCTGCTATTTGATACGTTTGTTGCTGGTACCCCAACAACCTTTGACTCCCACACTAGTCAAGAGTACTATCTATCTCTGCTTAAAAGAATGTTATGACCCTATCTTCATTGCTCCCTGGAAAAGAGAATTCCACAAACTCACAAGCTGCAGAGAGAAAAAGATTTCTCCTCATCTTGATTTTAAATGGGACATCCCTTACTTCGTTCTAGTCTCTCTTCACCATTCTTTCACTATCCATCTTCTGAAGTCCCCTCAGGACCTTATATGTTTCACTCCTCTCCCATTCTTCTAAACTCCAATGAATATAGTAGCAACCTTTCCCCATTAGATGACCCCTCACTAGATAAACATCTCATTTCAGGAATCAGTTGGGTGAACATTTTCTGAATTGTTTCTCGTGTAATTGTGGTCACTCCTTAAATAGGGAGATAAAAATTATACACAATACTCTAGATGTGGACTCACCAATGCCCTCTACAATAATAATAAAATATTGCCACTTTTATATTCCATTCCTTCATAATATACAACAAATTTCCATCGCTTTCAATTTACTTGCTGTACCTGTAACCTAATTATTTGCGATTCATGTTCCATATACCTGAATTTGGCCCATATCCCTCTAAATCTTTCCTAACCACATACCTGTCAAATGGCTTTCAAATGTTGTATTAGTACCTGCCTCTACCACTTCCTTTGGCAGCTCATTCCATACATGCATCACCGTCTGTGTGAAAACACTAGGACACATGGTTCCCTCTGTCCCTCACAGTTCTGCAGTCTGCCCATATTTAAACAGTACATTGCTTTTCTACTCTTCCTGATAAAGTGGACAAGTTCTCCTTTTCCTGTGTTATACTCCATCTGTCAAATTTCAATCTACTGACTTAATGTATCCATATCCCTTTACAGTCTCTACCTGCCTTTGTGTCATTAAAGCGTACATGGGGTACCAACGAAACGTTATCCCTCAAATGACAGACAAGTAGTTTAGTTGGTGCTTCACTTTGCATTAATCTCTGATAAATAGGATGAGAGGACTTTGTTTATGCACACTTTCTAGAAAATGAACAGGTAGAAAACAGCACTGATACAGTTGAGAGCAGATCATCTTTACGTTGGCAGAATTTGTAGTGTCTGAATATTTAATTAATTTAGGATAGAAACTGACAAGAGTAATGATTAATATAAATGAGATTCAACAAACAACTGTTCCTTGAAATAAAATCTCCACTTAAATCACAAAATGCTATAGCAAAGCAATAATGGCCCAACAAAACAAGTGTTTCTGTGTAATTGGTATCTCATTGATTGTAGGAACATCAATAACTTCCAGAACAAGTAAACACCATTTGACCTAACATGGCCAACTCTTTTCAGTGTACATATCTAGCATATTTCAGTTAATCCCCACCAGATATCCATCTCCCCTCCCTTCAGCAAGATATCCAGTGGTTTTTGGAATCCACTGATACTTGTCACTCTCTTGTAGCTCATTCCAATATGCCTAACAAATTTGTATTGAGTAAGTCTGAGAAACATCAAGACATTGAATAGAAATTTCAGATACGTACATGTTGCCACCATTGTTGAGTGCATTCTTGTTCACCGGATGAGAGATGGACTTTGTGTTGTTAAGTGAGGGGGGCTCTTCTTGCGTGGGTGTCAAGGCTCCCACCATGCGCTGAAAGAACGATGTTCGAGTCTGTGTGAAATATAATACAGTGCAAGCCTGGAATGAAAGGGACTTGTGGATGCAAACCAAAAAAAAGTACAAGCAAAATCAAAAGGCAAAAATCTGAGGAGACTGATTCGTTGCTGGATCCCACTGCAAGTTAATTCCAATTGCATGGAAATATCATGACTACACAATGAGATATTGTAAGTCCCGTGCAGTGATGACCTGCCGTCTATGCTTTATGTCCTTCAATCTCACATGCAGAAAGAAGGCAATTTGCTAAAAAGAATTGCATCACATAATTATATGTAATTACATAGAAGAAAACAGATTATTTAATCGGTTTAAAAATACAAGGTATTTTTAAGGAAATGTGTTCTCCAACTTATTTTCCCATGCTCAATCACAGGGGTTTCTTATCAAAGGTTTGAAGGAAGAATAGAATTAAAAGAAAGTTTTTGGCATTTTAGACAAATATCGTCACTGAGTCCAAACAGGAGTAACACAGGCCTGATGATAGAAACTGTGTGGCACTGTACTCAGGATGTGGTCCCTGTTCCGTTGTGGGGATTATTGACAGTCAGGAGAGATGGCAGTCTGGGAGAGAACAGCTCAACAGACATGGAAACATGCAGAGGTTTGGCACAGGCTGGAGGAATGGCCGAATGAAGATGGAGAGACAAGGACCTCTGAGAGTACAAGATGACATGCAAAGAAACAAAGAGAACTTAATACTGACTTGAAAGCGGCAGACATAAAAGGTGTCAGGGTCTTATAAACATGCTTACAATGAAACAATGGATTACTTTTGCAAAGCAATGACAGTAGTTCTACTGGGAAAATGAACAATTACAAATCCACTTGACATGGCAGTTTTATTATTTATGATACTATTAAACAAAGAACCAGCAGCTTATACACATGGCTACTTTGGACTTTGTGTTTAGCAGTCTCCTTGGCACATTCACTCATTAAATACACATCAACTTCAGCAGGGAGATAACCCACACGACACAAACCTGCAATGATACAATAGAGTTCAGCCTTTGTACAGATGGGATGCCAACAAATAAAATGGACTCTCAGATTTTTCTAAGCTAAACTAATTATTGAAGTTTTATTTTATATCTGTATTACATAAGGAAATGTTAAATGATCTTACAGCTTAATGTAGGGATTGAAATAAATTAATGCATTTCACAGTCCCTTTTGTAAGGATCAAATCTTTATTGATCTCTCAGAAAGGAGATTCGTTTCCCCCAGTACTCAAGTAATTGTAATGAGCATTTTGCTTTCTTGTCATCGGATGTGCTAACTGAGGTTATTCTGCTTTGGTGACATGTTCAGGCTTCCATAGTCAAGCAGATCCCTTTTGCCCAGAGAAAAAAGTGTATAACGTAATCAATTTTAGGAAGTAGGATCTGACATGACCTCTCTTCACCTCTGCCCAATTACAGAGTCCTTGGAGCTAGACTTCCATTAGCCCCCTTGGCAGTGGGATGGGAACTGGCAGAAGGAGCCAAAGAGGAGTGGAGACAAGAACAGAATAGAAAACTGAAGAATACAATCTGGCAGGGTACACACACTGGATGGAGATTGTGGACGAAACCTTCCACTTTCAGCTTGTGAATGAGAATCGAGGGCTTCAGAAAACACAAACTGCAAGCCTGAACACTGTCCAAGTGCTTCCGTGACCTGAAAAAAACTCAACCTTATGTCTCAAACACTACCAATCTCCAGGCTCCTTACCTTTCAAGTATTCCCCTAAATCACAATTCTTTTTAATTGATCAACATTCACCTCAATAATAAGGCAACTGTTTTTCTTGTTAGGATTCAAGAGTAAAGTCAAATAAAACCATCTTCAGTAAGCAAAGCTATGCGGCTCCAATGATACACTTCATTCCAAATCTATGTATCATGATTTTTCCCACCATTGTCACTTTTTCAGAAACAGGCTGATTTAAACTTTGTCACCTGAGTGGGAAGGGTTACCTAGTGTTACAGGCAGATGGAGGACAGGAAAAATTTCTGGCTGTAGGAGCTGCTCCTTTTTTTGAGGTATTTTAGGTGCTGAAGGTGATTTCCTTGAATTCCAGGAGCAGCAATTACTGTTGTATATGCTGTTGCATTGTTTTGGAACTTTGGAAAAAAAAAGTCAAAACAACAGCAGTTTTAAAAGGGAGAAGAGCAGACAAAGGAAGCACATGGTGAGGACAGTGTAGGAGAGAGAGAGAGAGAGAACCTGCACAGTTATTGCCTTTGCTGTTTTTGAATTCATGTGTCGCTGGACATCAGAGTGCATCTAGGAAAATTAACAAACAGTGAATTTCACAACTAATCTTGGAGGAACTAGTTTGGGCGAAGTTCACAATACAGAATCAGATAAGTTCCTTCCTATCGGAAAGATGTTGTGAAACTTTAAAGGGTTCAGAAAAGATTTACAAGGATGTTGCCAGGGTTGGAGGATTTGAGCTATAGGGAGAGGCTGAACAGGCTGGGGCTGTTTTCCCTGGAGCGTCAGAGGCTGAGGGGTGACCTTATAGAGGTTTACAAAATTATGA
>NC_057739.1:18656867-18681244 GCF_004010195.1 Chiloscyllium plagiosum
TGTATGGAATGAGCTGCCAGAGGATGTGGTGGAGGCTGGTACAATTGCAACATTTAAGAGGCATTTGGATGGGTATATGAATAGGAAGGGTTTGGAGGGATATGGGCTGGGTGCTGGCAGGTGGGACTAGATTGGGTTGGGATATCTGGTCGGCATGGATGGGTTGGACCGAAGGGTCTGTTTCCATGCTGTACATCTCTATGACTCTATGACAACTTGTTGTACAACCTGTCTGAATTTTAATGTGTTTATTTCACTGGGAAGAAAATCAGGAGGCTTTTACAAAGGCTGAGCAATTGATGCTGCCAGATTACTGTTTGAATGGTGAAGATGAAAATTACTCCCAATACGTTCCTTCCTCTGTGGCAGTCTAGGAGGAGAGTAACTCACACGTACACCGGTATGCACCTATTCACTTGCACACACACACACACACATTTACAGATTTCTTCTCAGAAAGACTTTGAAGCAGCATTGTTGCATTACTGTAGAAATCCATGCAAAGTTAATATAAAATAGTCTAGTTAAAGGAAGCAGCATGGTGACTAACCAAATTTATATGTAATTAGTGAAGTTCATTGCTGGTGGAATTGGGATGAAATAATTATTGTTAATTTTTCAGACATGTGAACTCATTAAACAGTTACTGGGATAATAATTTAACAAGTGTTGAAAACTCAATATATCATCAGAGGTAGAAGTTAAATAGTCGTGCCTCTTGGAAGATGGAAAGTTGCTTTTTATGTTAAAGCAACATAAAATATATTTAGGGGGCTATCTCTTTTGGAACTTTAGAATCAAGAGGGGAATAACCATGTGTTGGTTCATGGCTCAGTCTTGCTAATTACCTGTGACAAGCTGCCTGGCTGCTGTTGTTGGATTCTTTTACTTTTGTTCTGCTTGTAGTAATCAAAAATCATCAGCGCTGCATAGACCTTCCCCACTGTCAACTCTGTGGCTGCAGAAAGAAATGACAAATGTGATAGCAATCCCCACTCTTGCAACCAATCATGAATGAATAAGGAGCTAGCTTCATGGGTTATCCTCTTTCAGAATTATTTCATTATCCTATATTGAACCAATGTATTGACCAGAAATATTGGGCAATATGCACATATAAATTTAAAATGTCAGCCAGCAAACAGTAGTACTAACTGTAAAATATCCTACAAAAGGATGATGAACATTCCACATCTTTAACATTCTAGTTAACGAAAGCACTTCTGTGAAAATCGATTTATCAGTCATCTTCCCCTGAAATTTCAAATATCCCTTCTAGACTCAAAAATCAAACCAATGTTTACCAATTTTGGTTTTAATTGTATAGAGCTGTGGATAGGTAATCTGTGTATCTCGGTTCTTGTCACTACAGTAACAATGATAGTCAAGCAGACAGACAATGGTGCAAATTAACAATAAACTGTGAGCCTATATTTACAATGAAGAGTCACCCATGCAACTTTTGTGCCTACTTCTTTTTCAGTGCCCTCCCACTAGATTAGATTACTTACAGTGTGGAAACAGGCCCTTTGGCCCAACAAGTCCACACCAACCCTCCGAAGAGCAACCCACCCAGACCCATTACCCTACATTTACCCCTTCACCTAACACTACAGGCAATTTAGTATGGCCACTTCACCTATCCTGCACATTTTTGGATTGTGGGAGGAAACCGGAGCACCCGGAGGAAACCCACGCAGACACGGGGAGAATGTGCAAACTCCACACAGATAGTTGCCTGAGGCGGGAATCGAACCCGGGTCTCTGCCGCTGTGAGGCAGCAGTGCTAACCACTGTGCCACCGTGCCGCCCTCTACATGCATTATGAAGGGCAGTTCTTGTCTGGTGCATGGTTGGCCTTTAAATATGGTACTGGCCATGAATTCCAAGAGATCCTGGTAGTGGCTAGTACTTCCATCAGTGGTGAGTGCATAATAGCACATGTGAGATGCCATCAAGGCTTGTGCTCATATAATGAGGGGAACTGCAAAGAACTGCATGAGAACACACTAGAGCTCAGGAAGAGAAACTCTCCACAGAGTCCCCAAAATTAACGCAAAGCTGATTTTTGGTAAAATAGAATCATAGAATCCCTACAATGTGGAAGAAGCCATTCAGCCCATCTAGGAGATACTGAGTGTCCAAAGAACATCTAACACTGACCCGCCTCCCCACACACCTCTGCACCCCCACCACCACCTTATCCCTATAACCCTGCATTTCCCATGGCCAATCCACTCAACCTGCACATCTTTGCACTGGGAGGAAATAAGAGACAGTCGCCTGAGGCTGGCATTGAACATGAGTCCCTAGTGCTGTGAGGCAGCAGTGCTAACCATTTGCTCTCACTTTGAGGGGGCTCTTGTAGTACAGTGGTAGTGTCCCTACCTCTAAATCAAGAGGTCCTGGTCCAAGTCCCACCTGTTTCAGAGGTGTGTAACAACATTAGAGTGACATGATGGTTCAGTGGTTAGCACTGCTGCCTCATAGCACCAGGGACCTGCGTTCGATTCCCACCTCAGGTGACTGTCTGTGTGGAGTTTGCATATTCTCCCTTTGTCTGCGTGGGTTTTCTCCAGGTGCTCCGATTTCCTTCCACAATCCAAAAACATGCAGGTCAGGTGAATTGGCCATGCTAAATTACCCATAGTGTTAGGTGCATTAGACAGGGGTAAATATAGGGTAGGGGAATTGGTCTGGGAGGGTTGCTCTTCAGAGGGGCTTGTGACTAGATGGCTTGTTTCCATACTGTAGGTAATCTAATCTAATCTCTGAAGAGATTGATTAAAAAAGCAGGTTAATTTAAAAAAGCGTAAGGAACAATTCAAGGGTCCCCTTGTGGCATAGTGGTAGTGTTCCTACCCCTCAACTGCAAGGCCTGAGTTCAAGTCCCATCTGCCTGAAAAGGTTGATTAGTAAATAACTAAGAGGATATTCAAGAGGTTCTTGAAGGAGTTGTGCCCCTACCTCTGAGCCAGACAAGTAGGTTCAAGTCCCACTTGTTCCAAAGTGTCACGATTGTCATTATAATTTCTATCTGCCTGCCCTTCTATCATGGTTACACCCCTGCCGAGGTGTCCTTGGAGAGGGTGCATTCCATGTCCGTTGCGTATTGCGCCTTTTGCACCCTGCAACCCCATGTAACCATAGGTTACGGTAGTACACGGACTTCCAGCCCAACTGTTCATTCAGCTGTGCTCCGGGATCTGTTGATCTCCGGGACACATTGATTATGGGTGGTTGCATTCCCTTTTTAGTCATTTGAAAATTGTTTTGATCCTCTTTTGGTTGCACTTCAGTCCTAATCTTTGGACATCTGGTGCAGAGGGGTATGAGTAAGCTGGAGGACCTCCTCATGTATCTGGACCTAGGCCAGACCAAGTTGGCAATTAACAGATTCAGGCAGCAGGCAGTGGAAGGGATTCATAACTGCTGGCTGTCTGTCCCTCTTCCATAGCTATGTTGTGCTTGGGTATCCTGAGAGAGTGAGCATGCGGTTTCCACCAATGCTGTAGATGCATTTAGTGAGAGATGGGCACCGCAGGGGATAGAGTGCTTTATCTCTCCTTCCAACTTCATTTTGATTTCTCTCCCTCACCTTTGATGGTCTGCATTGTTCTTAACAGGCTTTCCGTGTAACCAAATCAACTGGAAAACATGGATGATTTATTGGTGATTGTTTATGGATGAAACAAATAGCACATATGATCTGATGATGGGAAAAAATGTTCAATAAGAGCATATCTGAATGTAACAAAAAAGAAACAGATAAGAAGCTATTCAAACTAAAATCCAAAAGAATGGCAGATGCTGTATATCAGAAAGTAAAACAGAAATTACTGAAAAAGCTCAGGAGGTCAGGCAGCATTTGTGGAGAGAAATCAGAGTTAACGTTCTGGATTGACAGCCTTCCTCAGAAAAGCTATTCAATTGGTTTTGTGGCACAATGGTAGTGTCCCTAACTCTGAGCCAGAGGGCCTGGGTCATGTCCCACCTGCTCCAGATCTATAAAAAAGTCCCTAAAAACGGCAATTAAAAACTATCTAAGAAGCTATTCAACTGATGCTATTTATGTACGGCTGAGCCAGGAGGCCCAGGTTCAAGTCCCACCTGCTCCTGTGGTGTGTCATAACATCCCCGAACAGGTTGGTGAGAATATATCTGCATAGCATTAGGATTCTTAGTCGAAGATAGTTTAGTCAAGCACTGGGTGGTGCTTTTACCAACTGACTGTTGTATTTTCCTGTGTTATCAGTAAGTAACATGGGTTAAGCAGCTTGGATTTAGTTTACTTGAAAATCTCACACAGGCTTATTTAACCATGCAGAATAGAAAATAACATGTTCTGGTTCCATAGCAGATCCTTGCTTGGTTATTGTAACTGTTTGGGAAGACATGCAGACTACAATTCTCGATCACACATATTTCTGCATGCATGCTTCTTCTAACTTGCACAAATGCTGACCCCTCCACACTTCACGTCAGCTCTGATGAAGACTCAAAACATTAGCTTAATCTCTGTCCATGGATGCTGCCTGACCTGCTGTGATTTCCAGCATTTTTGCTTTCAGTACAGATTCCAGCATCTGCACTAATTTGCTCCTTCTAACTTGCTTCTGCTGGATTACATATTGCAATTGGCCATGTAGTGCCATTCTGATCCTGTCTCAGTAGCCATATCCAGCTCTTCAATCAATAACAAATCAGGCTTATTAACTGCAAGTACCAAATCATTAAAATAATTCACTGCAGAATGAACAACATTACACCATTTCATTTAATTTCTCAATTACCAACTTTCTCGATTGCACTTTTTTTAAGGAGTCTCAAATGTTTCTAACCTGTTTCTAAAGTTCAAAATGTGGACTGCTGTAACATTTACAAATGCTTGCTTTACAAAACACTACAACATAAGGCAAGGCTCTTCGCTTAAGTTTTCCATAATAAACTAACCAACCAATGCTTAAATTTAAGCAGTTGTCAGGTACCTTGGCTTATTTGTTTGGATTCAGCCAATTTATCCATTGAAATCAAGACAATATTGCCTCACTAAACACAACTGATGCCATTTCATATTTTTCAGGCAAAACCCAACTTTTCTAACTGAGGAAAAGTACTCACGTCGATGTGGAGGCACCAGTATATCCAAAACCTTTTGAGATAGATTTGGCCAAACAGCAGTTAATTCCTTCCGAAGCTCAGCATCACATTGTTGTTGGTATGAACCTCCTATGGGAGAAGACAAGCACAGTCAGACTCTGCCCCTGCTCCAGTGTACATAAAAATTATTGTTCTGTACCCATTGTGATCTACTTCTAGACAGACAGCAGCTGTATTTCTGTTCACCATGTGTGCAAGGCTAAATGGAAAGACCTAAGCCCTTGAGATTAACACTGTGAAGCAATATGTTGTCCATTCACTAGGCATCCATCTTGACAATGCATTACAAAAACAATCCTTCAGACTTGTTGTTCAATAGGAGATAAATTATGACTCTACATACTTAACTTAGAAGTAAGGGCAGGTAAGATGTGTAGATAGCCTCTGGAATCAAAGGGACTGCTTCACAATATAAAAATGCCCATGATAAGAGCAAATGCAGAGAAGGGAAAAAACAGGAAAATGTTGAAAGAGTGATGGAAGATAGTGAAACAGCATATGTGCCTCATTAGTAACTTTATTCCCTGCAAATGGTCAGCAGGGTCAGATTCACTCTCTTCACAGACAGTGTGAAAACACCTCAATGAATAGATGTAAGATATCCAACCACATTCCAACTGGTTCCTTAGGCTATTTTACAGGATAGTTGAGTTTAATAGTATTTACAATATACCAAAAGCATTATTTGAGATGTCTTACAGAATTTTCATTACACATCTTGATATAAGTTTTAGCTTAAAGAAGAACTCATGTTGCTGAAAATGAGTAAAATAAGGAAGGCTGGGTTCTAACAGGAAAGGTTTGCAAATAAATGGAACTATTCAAACAAAGTGTATATATATCCTTCTCTCTGAAGCAGTTAAAAAAACAGCTACACATTTACGTGAACAGGGAAGAACCAAAAACTATCTTCTGGACTTTTGTTAATCCAATTCTCGGTTATCATTTGTTCATTTACAACTAAAGGAACTGACATAGCTCAACATGTTTCCATATAACCCTGATCAGAGATGTTATTATAAATTTCCACATTCAGTAGAACTGAGGTATCCTCAATCAGAGGTAGGGACACCGCCACTGCACCACAAGGGACCCATTACTCATAATGTTCAATTTTGAACATTATTTTCTCCAAACATGAACCAGAATGCACTATCTGAAAATGTGGTTAGGCAGATTCTATCAAAACTTTCAAGAGAGATTCAGATATATACTCAATAAAGAAAAAAAATTGCAGAGTGAAGAAGAAAGGATGTGGGACCATTTGATTATTTCTTTGAAAGAGATAGCACACATATGATAGACAGCATGGCCTCTTCTATTCCCTATATTCTGTGGCTCCCAACTTCTTTCATCTCCTGATGATGCTGATGACATTTGCCAAGATATACCTCAACACTGGATGTGGATGTTTTCCAAGATATATCACAATATTCTTTACAGCCTTTAGATTTCAGCACAAATATGCATTTCAGACAGGTTGCTTCCACTGACTGTTGGAAAATAGATAATTCTTGCACCCTCCCCAGCTGGCAAAGAAATTGGTCTCTTTGAATGTGTACAAACACTCCACAGCTTCATTTCAAAATATTGAATATTTTGTTCAGATATATAGTCCCAACTCAATCATAAAGGAATCAGATATCTCCAGTGGATAGCCATTTCTCACCTTCAAGCAGGTTGACACTTCTACTTATTATGGAACTATAGTCATTTTCTAAGTAAGCCGAAAATCAGCCCTGTGATGGAAGTCTGGAACTCACTACCTGAGAGGGTGGTTTAGTCAGACATTCTTTTAATATATAAGCATACTTTGATATTCACTTGTGTTGCCATTGTTTCCAGAGCTATTGGCCAAAAGTGAAAAATGGGATTAGTGTAGTCAGATCTTTGTTGACTACATGGCTGTGATGGGCCAAATGGTCTCCTTCGATGCTGTAAACATCGATGAGTCAATCCCAATGTCTCCAATATACTTTCTGTCTCATTCAGCTGTCTGCACAGAAGCTATTTCACCTTCCGTTTCAAACTCTAAGTTTGTTGATTTGCATTGCTTAGTGTTTGGCCACCATAATTTCATTTTCTTCAGTTATATTCTATACCAAAATCTCATTTCCATGGTGAGAATTTTTTTTTAAGATAGCATATTCTGTAAAAAATAATGAAGAGACAATTTCGTTGTGCTTTGGCTTTTGTTGGAAATTGTGTTTTCTCCCTGGAAGAAATTCAGATGATACTGTATTTCTAATTAAGTACTATATTGTGGCATTATAAGAGATATTGAATAGTTTATCAGAAGAAAACTAAATTAGTTGATCTCAATGTTTTAACACACACTATATTACTAGAGATGTGTAGTTCAATTTATTGAATAACCAAATGCAAAATTGTTTTTCTTTCTCAAAGACTAAATTATTATATGTTGTCTTCAGGTAGCTTCCCCCTTTACAGAATTCCTTGTGGTCTGTTCAATGGAGCCTTTAAAAAGTGACGCAACACCTTGGCTGCAGTGCTCAAGACTTGCACACTACAACTAGCCTTCCCCCTAGCCAATCTGTTCCAGTATAGCTACAACACAGGCATGTATGCACCAACATGAAAAATTGGCCAGGTAGGACCTGGCAATAGAGAGGGCCAATCCAAACCCACCAATTATCATACGATCAATCTCCATCCTCAGCAAAGCCATGGAACATATCATCAACAGTGCACTTACTCAGCAATAGTTTGCTCACTGGTCTCGACCTCATTACAACTTTGATTCAAACATGGAATGAACATATCAATTTCAGAGATGAGGTGAAAGTGACTGCCCTTGACATCAAGACAATATTTGACAGAGTGTATCATCAACAATGAGGTCAATTGAAATCTACATTGGCTAGAGTTATACAAAATAAAAAGGAAATCGTGTGGCTGATAGAAACCAAATATCTCAGCTGCAGGGTATCACAGAGGGTGCTCCTTTGGGTAATGGCTGCATGCAAATACCTTCAGCTGTTTCATGAATGACCTGTGTATGTTGTTGATGATTGCACAATGTTCAGCCCTCATTGTATCCTATGAGATACTAAAGCAGTGTATTCCCAAGTGCAGCAAGGCCTGGATGATACTCAGGAGAAAGTGAGGACTGCAGATGCTAGAGACCAGAGTTGAAAAATGTGGTGCTGGAAATACACAGCAAGCCAGGCAGCATCCGAGGAGCAGGAGAATTGACGTTTCGGGCATATGCCCTTCTTCAGGAATCGGTCAGTTGGTTCCGTAGGCAGGTGCTGAGGAAGGAGATGTGACTGTGGTAGTGAGTCTGTTTCAGGACATGGCTGAAGAGCTTTAGGGCAGAGGAGATGACCTGGGGGGTGCAGTGAGAGAGGGGCTCACTGAGATCCTTGTAGAGGGTGGAGGAGAGCTTCTTCAAGGTAGGCATCCTTGCAAGAGGATTTGCAGTAGGTTAAGATCAACTAGGAGAAAGTGAGGACTGCAGATGCTGGAGACCAGAGTTGAAAAATGTGGTGCTGGAAAAACACAGCAGGCCAGGCAGCATCCGAGGAGCAGAAGAATCGACGTTTCGGGCATAAGCCCTTCTTCAGGGATATTCAGACTTGGAGTGATAATTAGCAAGTATAATTCTAAGTGCCAGACAATGACTATCTGCAAGAAAAGACAAGTTAACAATCACTTTTTGACATTCAATAGTATTATTGTCACTGCTCTTGCGGCTACATTATTTACCTTGTTGGTTCAGTTACATTTCGGGTCATTGAACATCCTACCATTAACATCTGGGGAAACTTAATGAGCAAAAATGTAACTGATGCAACAGCATAATTACTGTGGCTGAAAGGGCAGGTCAGATGCTGGGAATTTTTTAGCGAGCAATTCACCACCTGACTTACCAAAGTTGTCCACCATTTATAATGTACAAGTCAGGAGTGTATGGAATATTTTCCAATTGCCTGGATGAGTACAGCTCCAACAACACTCAAGAAGATGAACACAATCCAGAACAAAGAAGCCCATTAGTGTAGCATCACATCTATTACAGAATATCCACACTCTCTCTGGCACAATTACTGCAGCACTGGAGCAACTTATCAGGACTCCTTCGTGAGCATATTGCAAACCAGTGCCCTCCACCACCGAGAGAATCAAATGCAATAGCTGTTTAGGAATACTGTTGGCTACAACTTTTCCAAGTCATACATCATTGTAACTTGTGGTGGGGAATAAATGCTGTCCTTGCCAGCAATGCTAACATCCCTTGAACAAGTTACAAAAAACTGTTGCCAAAGATCGTAAATGTAGTGCTATGTCCAGCATTTCTCATTGAAGAACAAGAAGAAAAGACCACTTTGGGTGAGTTATCCCCATTTGAGCAGTAGCACTGAAGGCTACCTGCTAAAATTATAGTCTTAATTTTTCCACATAAATTGTTATAAGTGAGCTTCTTAGATTTTCTTATGCCAGCTTATTTAAATGTCCAAAAAAAGTTTATATAGTGATCACATTTTGGTTATATGATCTCACCATTTTAGCCTCAATATTTAAATGCAGGGTACTCAAGACTGACTGCTACAAATCTATATGTATTAAAACATGTATTTCAATAAAGGTTTCGAGAATGTAACAGGTTCCAGGCTTTTTCTGAAGCAATCTGCTGTGGATTACATCATCTTTGAGAAGAAGTATAGTGTCACTGTAATTCTCCTCCAGTCCTAAAATGTTGAATAAGTGACTGATTTATAAATTGCATAACCAAGGAAAACAAACATCTCTCAGCATTTCACATTCCTGAGCATTTCCAGGAAGTGGGATTGGAATAGGTGACGTTAGTGTACAGGCTGGGTGAGTACGGCAGTACTGGTTAACACAAAATGGCTTTAAATCAATTGAGGAGAAAGAAATACAGAAAGAAATGTGCCCTAGGACAAAAAGAGAATGAAAGATGGCATTTTGTTGGAACTGCATAACCCATTTTTCTTGTCATTTGCATGATTATTAATGCATCATTTACAATCATGTGAAGTGTAAATCATTCCCATCTCTCCAGGGTATCATGCCAACATGAGGGACCTGATATCACCGTTATTAATTTGCAAAGAAATATCTATAAATGCATTGCAAGAGCCATTCATTTTGACATATGAGGGCAGACATTAAGATTGTATTTGGATTTGGATCGTAAGTTCTTGTAAACTTAATGCAAGTTGCACAAATAAAGTATGGACAGAACAAAAACTAAGACTGGAAAACTTCCAAATGCCACTGAAGGAAGATATTGCTTTTATCTGTTAATCATAGGAAAAGCTGAGCTGAATGATCAAATGCAATGGTCAGGGAAATTAGGAAGTCTCAGAATGATGTGCATTTTCAGATCACTCTGGTAAAGAGGGATCGAAGGAAGATAGCATGAGTATGTACTATTTTAATCCAAGTTTAATGTGCAAATGCCATATCTAATGAATCTGTTTAACATGAAAGACAGAGGGCAGAATGTGCTCAGCTCCTAAACAGAAGGTCGTGAGCAAGAAGCTTCCCACCATCAAGAGCAAAATATCCAAACTTCCAACAAAGTGTTGATGGTCAAGAAGTGATTCTCACTAGAAGGCAGTGGGAAGCCTCATTATTAATTCATTGTACCTCACTGATATCTAGTTTCCTGTTTTCTCTCCTGCTGGATAGAATACAGACAGTGCCAATTCTCAAACATGGATGTCAGAGCAGTAAGAAGAAACAAAAATTGCTGGAGCAACTCAGTAGGCCTGGAAGCATCTGTGGAGCGAAAGCAGAGTGAACGTTTCTAAGACCAGTGCCAGACCTACTGAGTTGCTCCAGCAGTTAGTTTCTGTTTTTGGTTTTGTTTCAGGTTTTCACCATTGTAGTTCCTGGTTTTAGTCAGAGCTGTAACTGACAACTCCAGCACTGGACTTCCAGCAGGCTTCAACATCTCAGGGCACGTTCCATGCACGCACCCACTGTCCAATGGGACCTCCAGGTTCCTATCGACAAAGCGGGTACCAATTATCCTCTGTCCAACACGTCCTGGTCAATTAAAATGAATTGTGCTGGGCAGCTGTGGACTGCTAGCACCTGACTGGGTGCACAGCTCGGCTTTAAAGATGGCTCTCTACCAGGAATCCTGGGAGGTCCCAGCAGCAGCCAGTACTTCTGCGTGTAACAAAGTGGAGAATATGACGAGCAGACTGCCATGGAGACGTGGCGCATAGGTAATGAGACAAGTTTCGGAAGGAAGCATGAGAAAACTCATTAAGCTTTCTTTATACTCCGAGATCATGGAAGGTGTTATATAATGCCAATAGATTTCTTTTGGATAAAACTTAAGTCATTCCATCTCAAACTTAAATTCTTCATAGCGGGTATTATCCTTCATCAACTATTGACTCATGAATGTTTTAAATGATGGCAATCATTTGGAAAATGCTCTTTTCTCAAAACTATGGTGATAACAATAAACTACTCAAGCTTTGTGTTTTAAGTCAGTGAATTTCTAATCCCTAACGGATGTTCCATATTGTCTCGAAGTTCTACACTGTTTTAACCCATTGAGTGTAGTCAGTATGCCTTTCCTTTCTGTTTTTGAATCAGTGAGGGTGTCTCTTTTGTGAAACTACTGTGAGATCAATTGACAGAACATTAAGACTGCTGGACTTTTAACTTAGTTTTTTTTAGTTTAAATCAAGAAGGAATTTGTTATTAATTATTCCTTTATTTCTTTTTTTTACTTATTCTACGAAGGTAATGCTTAATTAAGGTAATTTCTCTTACTAATTTATACCTACCCTTTTTGTACCCAGGTACCTTTGAATTTAAGATGGTGCCATGTGTGGCAACACCATACACGGTTTTACTCGACTCCTGTACTTGAGTACACATGACAATTAAATCTACATCTAAAAATCTAAAATATCTAAAAATTATGTTTGGTGCATCCGCCTACAGACAACTTTTGTATCAGTGGGTCATTACCTTTCCTTTAACCATGAGGACATTAATGCTTCTACTGCAAAGTCAGCGAGAGAAAGTTATATTTTACATATTACTCCAATTATATTGTCAACATAATTTCCATCCAAGTACAAGTAGTTTTACTGAATCTTCCTCAATCATATTGTGGAGTATTCTGGACTGTCTGGCTAGACATCAAAACATGTTGAAAAAGAAAATGCGTTGGCTGGGCAGTGATTCAATTGAGAGGCAGGATGAATTGGAAGTCCATTGAATGAATATTAAAAAGCCATTTTGGTGTAATAGCCTCAATGAATCAGATAAATAGTGTGATTTTGAAAATCTAAAATTAAAATTGTTGCTAATAAGTTAGTTTTAGAAGATTCAATTTTTTAAAAAAATGAAAGTTGAGGGGAAAGCTTTTACAGAGAATAATTGCAGGCTTTACTGAAACACACAAATGCAAAATCACAAATGCAAGTCAACAATTCGAGAAATTTTTTTTAAGAAAATATACACAAGCCACTTTTTATACAATTTCTGAAGTAGAAAGATATTAAAACTGACTTTCTGGGTTCGTTATACATTTCTTGATATTAATGGAATAAAAGTAAAAATTCAACATAATGTCACCTGTACCTTCAGTCACTTTGAAATTGACAAAAGATTTAAGATGTGATGAATCACATTTGCCCATACAAAGAAGTGCTGTCTAAACAACAAAGAACAATACAGCATGGGGACAGGCCCTTCAGCCCTCCAAGCCTGCACTGGCACATTTTGCTCTTCCATCCTAAAAGTGTCTTCACTTACAGGATCTGTAGCACTCCATTCCCTACCTATTCATGTATTCATCCAGGTGCTTCTTGAATGTTGCTCTTGATTTTGCTTCCACCACCTCCTCTGGCAGTGGGTCTCAGGCACACATCACCCTTTGTGTGAAAGATTTGGCTCATCTCTTTCAAATATCCTGCCACCTCCCTCCACCTCACCACACCTTGAATCTATGTCCCCTAGCAATTGACCACTTCACCCTATAATCTTCAGTGCTTTTCAACAAGATTCTAGTTTAATATTTTGATTCAAATAATTAATCTTTGGTGGTGGTGCAAACTGGGCAATTTTGAATCAGATACCCTTAATATACTACACTTGATATTTAATTCTGTTTGCAATGACAGAATTGAAACAGGATTAAACTTTACCTGTTGACATTGCATGTTATATCAATGCCTTCATCATTTATTGACACCCTTATATGATTCAATGTTTGTTAGGTCATGAATATCAGCAATGACCCTTCCAAATAATGGATTCAATTTAAGTACATGATTAAAAATGTCACGATTGCCTCATATCAAAAAACTCAAGTCATTTTTGCACAAAGATGGAATGTGGCATAAAGTAAAATATTATGCAAACTAAGTAACTTTGAAATATTTCAAATGATCTTCTGAAAACATTCTACAAAAGGGTTAAAACTGTTTTTTCTTTAAGTTCTATTAATCATACTTGTGGCATTTTGTTCTCCTCTAGACATTTTAAACTGAGGAGACAGCAGAACATACCATTGAAGAGTAAACAGATTTTTCTGGTTTCTAGCAGATCAGCTTTCACTTAAACAGCAACTTCATAGATCTGATTTGATCACTCTTTGTGATACAAGGTGACCAGGCCATGTTGAGTCTGTACACAGGCATCAGTTTTCAAATCTATATTCCACAGCAGCAGATGTCAATGGCTACTCCACCCACACAGGATAAGTAAAGCTGGCTCCTGCATGAGTCAAAAGCAGAGAAGTAACGGCCAATTCCAGACCCATTCACTCTGCTATGTACTGTCAATTCAGAACCATATTGCTTGGTTCTTTTAGGGAACATCATCATGCAACAAACTGTCAACTTGAAAATTAAGAAAATTCAAGTGTTATATTTTAACTTTTGACAATATCACCCTGCCATCTCAAACTCAAAAATGTTTTGCGGCCAGAATACAAGACAAGCAATTATAATTAAATAGCTTGTCTTATAATTTGCAAAATACAATTGGATGTCAAAAGAAGACATGAGAGATCTATATTCTCTGGTAAAAGAAAACAAACCATTAAAAATTTGCAAATTTGGAAAAGAGTTCTCATAAATTTATCTTGTCAGAAGTTTTGAGATTTTGATTATTGCCATTTCTATTATTCAGTTACCATCACAAGTTGCTAATTACTATATAATTATCATTTTCGTATTACTGACCCAAGTTGACTGCAGTATATATTATTGTTTTCTAATGGAAAGTTATGTTTTTACTTGGAATAAAGATTTTCAGTGTGGCTGAATTGAAGAACTTTCGGAACATTTCCTGATGTGATTCTCACAATTCCTCCTTTCAGAATTATACATTGTCTCATTATAAGCATAGAAACACAAGTACATTCTGAGTTGGAAAAAGGAAGTTCCAATTCATTTTTTTTCAGAATCCTGGTCGAAATTTTCATCCCTTCACTAACTTTAATGAAAAATATATACATCTATTGATATTCATCTAAAGCTATATGCTTGCTCAAAATTCAAGAGACTGATAAATAAAACTAGTAAGTATAAGTAATGCAATATAGGAGAAAACTTGAATTTAGCAATTTTAACCTTATTGCAGAAAGCCATGCTTTTAAACTTACATTAAGTTTGTCAATGGAGGACAATGTGCCTTGAATAACTGATCAAAGTTGGATGTGTTGTGACCTGCAAGTTACAGCAATAGATCCTAACAAAGTTAACATGCAGCTGGTGCTTTAGCCTGCGTCAACTGAAGGGAGTAATTTATAAACATCAGGAAGTTCATGTAGTGAGCACTGCTAGGCCATTGTAGTATGAACAAAGGGAGAAAGATCAGTGAAGATGTCAGTAATAAGATTTACATTAATGATTGCAGATTGCAGCTGGTATTGTAGAAGCTTAATTTTATTGACAAATTCAAATGATTGCTTCACTTGGTTTGCACATTTTTCCCTAACTCCATGTTTTAGTCTCCCCTACTTAAATGCTTGCCAACTGATATCACTAAACCAAAAGTGTTGTGACTAAATTATTTACAAATATATAAGCATGGGTTCCTGGCAGTGATTAAAAGCCATGTTTCCAGGCCCTAATCTGCTTCATAAACTTCACCAGATTATTAGACCTACTTAGGCAACCTAATATCCTTTGGATATCCAAACTCTTGGATACGTGGAAGTTGCAAGTATTTTTAATCAACCTGTTCACACCTATTATGACACATTTTGGAACTTGAGCCCAGAACTTCGGCCCAGAGGTACGGATGCTATCTTGCATGTGACAACAGCACTTAAAGTGGAAAGGTACAAGCTGACTTTTATAAGACAGCCTGTGTAATTTTCCTTTTCTCATTTATTCATGGGATGTGGATGTTGCTAGCTAGGCTAGTATTTATTGTCCATCTCTAATTGTCCGTTGCCATGGGTTTCTCAGCCAATGGATGCCAGACCAGGGAAAGATGGTCAATTTCCTTCCATAAAGTGCATTCATGTACCAGATGGCCTTTTACAACAATGGTTGCCTGTTAACTAGCTTTTTAATTCCACATTTTTACTCAATTCAAATATCACTGTGTGATTCGGACCAATGCCCTCAGAATATGAGCCTGAGCTTCTGGATTACTAGCATGATGACATTCTCTCTGTGTCACTGCCTCCTGAATGACATTCATCAATTGCCTTGCCATATTATAATGCTGACCAAGAAGCCCAAAGTTTCATTAGGTCAGACATCCACTGCAGCAAGAATAAAATGTTTAACTTCATTGAAAATATAGAATTATATTTATTTACTTAGGTCATATAAAAAAAGGAATATGCACACTTCACTATTAACAGTATGAAACTCCTTGAATCAATCAAATTAGCTTCATAAACTATCTTCCCTTTCATTCAACAAGCTCAATGCTTACATCCACAATGCTGTGTAGAAGTGTAGCCAATATCAAAGCCAGGGTGTGTTGAACTTTCCTTCAATAAGTTTGGCAAACCAATTGTAATAATTTCAATTTCAGTTTCAGTCCTCTGACCTTCAGCCTACCAACCTCAGAACCTAGATGCCAACCATTAGATGTTCTAAGTAATCCCTGAGGAAACATGTTCCAAAGGGAATAACGTCTACTCTAGGCCTTCTACTCTATTACAGGCCATTGTATTTGATGAAACTTGAACACTGCCACTGTTACTGCTCCCTAACTCTTCACCTCTATATTTACTTAAAACCAGTAACATCTCAAACTGACCCATTTCTGATAAGAGCTCGTTGACTTGAATGTTATTTTTCTCCAGTTGCTGCCAGATCTGTGGAGCATTCCCAATATTTTCTGTTTCATTCCGTCTCTGCTTTCTTCGACCATTGCAACATAATCTGCATTCACTCCTACACTCTCAGCCTCTGCTGCCGCCTCCCTATTTTCCACCTTTAACAACTTCAGGCATAACAAGTTGACCATCTCACTTGCAAACTGCAAAACTTACATATTGCTGCTCCCTACATATTGAACAAAAGCTTGCACTTTTACTGAGTAACTCACATACTAGTTGCAAAGAGAGCCAAGCTGACCCACCAGTGTAAGGCTTGCCATTCCTTCCTCTAACTGCGGAGTTGAAAGGGCAGGGGTAAGCCTTTCTCTGAAATTAAATCCCTGGGAGGCTAAAGTCCTGTTCAGTGAGAGCAGCTGGTAGACCATAGACTGGCAGCTCTTGCACCTGGCGATGCCAAGGAGAAGGCTGAAGCAGTTGCCGGAAGGACCATTAAGATTGTGAAGACCAAGGTGTCAGCTAAACTTCTTTATTGAGGGAATGTGGGGAGATCACAAAGAGTGCACGCAGGGAATTGAAAGAGTGGGGTGGAGGGGGGAAGCTGACTCAAAACAATCCCTCATGCCCTATGTCCAGCCCCTCAATCAGTTCATTGGGACATCCTCGAATAGTTCCTATCCTCTCCTGCTCCTCACCAATCGGCCTGCAATGGTTTATGAGCCAGGAAAGGTAATGTTTATCCATCCCATCTCATACAGAGATAACTGAGCCGATGGGGTTGGGGAGGCAGATCGGTCCTTAAGTAATCATTAATTGTTCCCTTGACAGCCTCAGTTGGCAGTGGAAGGCCCCAGTTCCACCTTCCTGCCCAGAACTTAATTCGGATGGAAGAGGGAAGGTGATGGGTTCAGGAATACCATCACCTTGCTTAATTCAGTCACATTCCCACCTCCAGCCTGCACCTCTAGGATTTAAAGATTCCTCTCAATGGCCTGTATTGTTATTGATGGTCTTCTTGCTCAGCTCCAACACTTTCTTATTCCAGAAAGCTGACTTCAAGATTTGTGTTTAAATTCTTTAACAATTTTGGCTGCTATTAATTAGTGATGAATTATTTTAGAATCATTGGAGGAAAGTAAGTGAAACCTCCAACAATTAAATCCTGCATTGAAACATATCTCCATTGATACAGGAAAAGAAAATGAAACTATTCCAGTGCAAAAAGGAATTGTAATCAGTTAAATGCCTAACTTAGATAACCAACAAGAAAATGATATCAAAGGCATATGCTATTTTTAAAGCCTCTCAAAATTTTCATCTTTTATATCAATGGATCATCTGCTGAGCTGGATCCATTTTCAACTTTGAAATCCAGCCTAGCATTCAATACCTGTCATTTTCAAGACAAAATCTTAAAGCTACCATGCTTGAAAATAACAGAGCAAAACAATGTCCTCTTTCCATTTTAAAATGAAATTCAGAGAAAAGTAGGCACAGTTCCTTTTACAACTTTCAAAAGTTGTAAAAAGTTGTACCAAGCTGTCAGTTTAAATCACGGGGGAAGAAAAAAATTACAACAGAGGCTGACAGCACTTTGTCTTTTATATTTTCAATGCATGGCGACAATTGGGACAGTGCTGTAACACAGCAAAACAATTACACAGTGCTGGCAATTCACAGATAGACTTACTTTTGGAGGTTAGGCTTAATCTGAATCATTACTCTTTTGGAGGGCTGGTGCAGACATAATGGGCCAAATGGCCTCCTTGTGCATTGCAACAATTCTGTGATTTGTAAGGAGCATTCTAACATTTCAAAATCAAGCACTGTAACAGAATAACAATTGCCCTACTAGGTCATGTTTTGTTGTATGCTTGGAAATGTATGTTGTAATTAAAACATTTTGACGCAATCCTTCCAGTGCATATTCAATGATCTCAGTTCTACTACCAATGCAATATTGCCTGGTAGGATGATATGGCCTGTCCACTCACCTCCAGCAATCTTGATATCGAGGGCTGTTCTAATCAATGCCATCAGTGTAGATGTGAAATGCACAGAGCCATCTTCAGCAATTGGCATGTTCATTCTTACAAGCCGCTGTGAGCAAATAGCAATAAGGACATGGGGGAATTAGTGCGTTTTCTGCACTGAATATAGCTAACAGACAATGCGTGTGATAAGCTGCACTTTAACAATGTTACCTCTTCATCTGCTGATGCAACACGTGTCAAATCTGAACCAACCTTCTCTTTAAAAGAGTGCTAGGAAAGTAATACGAGATTGCCTTTCTATTTTGTACAATGGAAATATAGAAAACGTATTGTTTTGATAACTGATTTGGTTTGGTCTTCAACTTTATCTTTTTGTGGCCTCAGTAGGATTGCTCGTAATCATTGCACATCTTGTATCTAATCTTTCAATTGCCTGAATTGGACAAATGGAAATACGACTTAAAAACACTTCAAGCAACAAATCAGTAGCCAATATCTTCTGAGGGCAGAAGAATTAACTAATAAAGCACTTGAAAGAAGACAGGTTCACAATTTTGGCAAACCCAGCAAGAGCTTGCAATGCTATGACACCAGCTTGAATCAGCAAACCATGAGTTAACTGAGCATCTTTAGTCTTAATACAACACAATGCAACAAACAACTTACTGAAATAGAGTCAGTGTGAATCCATTCGAGAGCAAGAGAAGTGAGCGACAGAGAGAGAGAGAGAAATGCATAGCAATGAGCAGACAGATGGAGAGTTCCCCAATAGAGCTGAAACAGGCGCAGACTTGCATGCAATTTAAAAGACGAGCAATTTAGTACATGCTAGAATGCGATGGCACATGAACTGTACAGGGATTTGTTCTGCTGTTCTGAAGAGACTTTTGAAGACCTGACAGAATGATATACAATTGCGGAAGGAAAAGAGAACAAACTTTAGATTTACAATTGAATTTTAAAATAATAAAAAAAAGCAGATTTTGAGTTTTTGCCAGACAATAAGATTTAAAGAAAGTTCTTTTTGCGAATAGTAAGAGGACAGAGAAGTTAATAAAGAGAAAGATCTTTGTAACAATGTAATACTCAGTACAAATTGTTAAAGATGGAATATTGTCACTGTATATAGTACAGGCTAGATACAATCACAATGTTCCACCACACATCTACAAGTTCTAAACTAAACATGTGCTGTTATACTTAGTAGCTGTTATGACTGCAAATAAATTACTGGACTTACAAACAATTGAATGCCAATGGTAATGAGTGAATATGTAATGCACAATTATCAAGAAAGATCTTTATGGTTGATTTATCTAAAATTTTTGTTCTTTTGTTGCTTCACTTATGGAGAAAATAAAAGCAATAAGTCTCTCTTTTTGTGCCTGTCTCTAATTACATTTCAATTTCTGTAATTCTATGATCTTATAAAGATTATTTGCCTCCACTCTTTGTATTTTACTGTTTCTCGGTGTCATTCTTATGCACTATTTAATTCATTCCACAACTAATTCCCTTTCACAGGTTTTGCTAAAACTGTGTTTCAGAAATCAATGTGTTGATGTGGTATTGATTTTTTTAAAAAACAAATAAGCAAAACAGATTGTTACATTAATTTTAAATGGCTGTGTGACTTCACAAAATCAAAGGAGATGCAAAGAAAGAACAGTTGAGGTGAGACATGAAACAAGAACGGCTTGTGACAGGACATTTTTGGATACCAGACACAAAAATTAACACACAGACAAATCATCTGCACAACCCTATTTGTATTGTTCAATTTAACGTATATAAAAGAAACATGTGATTTGGTATTTATGTTAGAAAGCTCTGGATCACTGCTCTCCACTCTTCTGTTGGAAGCCATTATGGTTGTTATGGAGAAGGTGCTCCTATTGTTGTTAGCCTCATTGTGTGAACAAATTTCTGTGATTTGAAATATTTTCCTATAGCTGCAAGATACTGCAAATGCATCGTAATTTATTTGCGTTCATTAAAAAGACAGCAATTCAAAGTGGTGTGCAAGATCAGCAACAGAATTTGACATGGAAAAATCCCTCCACTTAATTAAGTATTTGTTTGTTGTTGAAATTCAACAGAAATTAAAATAAAATCCTATTTAGGTTTCTATAAAATGTAATTGAACACTTTATGAAATATCATTCTTAATTGACTAAACAAAAATGTTTTAATTTCACAAAACACAGACAGACAAAAAATATGACTGACAATTTGACTTCTGAATGGAAAATAGAAAAATATGAACAACAGTTACATAAATATAACAGCACGCACAGGAAAACACAGATTTGGATTTGACACGCAAAAGTTGTTTTGTGTGTGCTTGGTTCATATGCTACCTTGTAGGCGACTCTTGCAGGACATTTCTTTCCCAGGCCTAAGGGTGGACACATGTGTCTCAGCATCTCATACATGTCATTGTAAGTGATGCGCCCACTTTGGAAAAGAAGTGAAGCAAAAGCGAAGACAAAAACACAAAACAGAAAAGGGAACAAAAACAAAAAAAGAAAAAGAAACACAGAAATCCAGGTTAATTAGATTCCAAATGGAAATGTAAGATTTTCCAGTGCAAATACAGGCTTTGCATTGGAATGTGTCTTCTCGCAATGAAATCTAGACTCCCTAATCCCTGTTTCAATAAGGAATGATTGACAGCTTAGCACATGATAAAAGGGATGTGTAAACAATGGCTTCCTGTTGGAGAACATACTTCAAGTCAGCATGCCAAGAAATCTCTAGCAAACTCATAAAAGCTAAAACATTGGACTGAATGGAGGAGATGGTCAAGTCAATCATTCCTACTCAGATGCAGGCAGTCAAGTTTGTTTTTTGGATATTCTGCTTATCAGTTTAAATTCAAACCTTATAGGCCAACCTATGTGGGCAGTTCTTTCCTAAGCCAAGAGGTGGTGAGATAATACGCAACAATTTGTACATATCCTTATAATGAATCCGGTAACTGGAAAAAGAATTTCACAAGTTAGAAAATGAGCATTAGAATTGAGTTTATATGAAACAAGACTTATCAGTGAATTGATTGGTTCACACAAACTAAAGGGACAACACAGTACATGCAGAAATAATTGATTTTGGAACACAAAAAGAAAATATTTCCAAGTGGGACATTAAGAAATAAATACCTATTAAACAAAAGCTACTTCCTCATTAGGCTGCTCTTGCACAGGTAAGTATATATTTTGAAATAATTTATTTAAGTCATAACCTGAGAATTTTAAATGGTCTCATTCATGTTTTAGGGCTAGAGTCTTTTTTTCCAAATGGTTTACACAAACATGCAGGAGTTACAGTTCTTAAACTTAAAATAAAAGCATGCAACATTTGTATTACTGGATGGGTGGCAACTCCAGCTCTATACAATTTGTAAGCTTTTTTCTGAGAGAAGCTGTGAATAGTACCAACCCCTGAAAAGTCTTTCATTTGCCAGACATCAAACAAATTGGAACTGAAGTATTTATCTGGACACTTCACTCCATGGTAATTTTTTTTCATAGAAAAAAAAAACTTTATGAAGTAATTATTGATTGAAAACCCCAGACAGTTCATGAGGAAAGCTATACATACACTTGATCCTTAAGAAAATAATGAGAAATGACTATCATGAAAACAACATTCACAATGACAATGCAAATATTTTAAATGTGAAATCTAGACAGCATTGGTTTAACATTAAACATATTCAAAATTAAATCAAAATGGGCACACAATAGTTACAATTGAGTTTCATCACAGTCCAAAATATTAGTCCAGGGTTACATGAACTGATTGATAGTTAGTTAACAATAAATGAGAAAAACAAAATGAAAAATCACAAACTTCCAGCTTGAATTAATGAATGAATTAATCAATTTTGACATTGTTAACTTTTGAAAAGAACATTCTATGCTGTATTTTTAAATTTCAATTTTCAATTAACTGGGCTTGTTATTCTTGAATAAATCCTTCACATATATTGCTATCTGCTTTTATAATTATACCAAATGTAGATTTTATCTTTAGTAGTTCCACCATTTTGTTTGCCTTGTCCAAGTTATCTGCAAAATGGAGAGTTAGGAAGTGACAGGTCATCCTCACATTCAGTGTGAATATTAACTCCTATAAGTACATGTGACCCCCTCATATATTTCACATCATTTTTACATCCTACTCTTTTCCATTTGTCAGCACTTGGCCCATATCGCTCTAAACCCTTCCTATTCATGTACCCATCCAGTTGCCTTTTAAATGTTGTAATTATACCAGCTTCCACCATTTCCTCTGACAGATCATTCCATACTTGCACCACGCTTTGTGTGAAAAAGTTGCCCCTTAAGTCCTTTTTATATCTTTCTCCTCTCACCCTAAACCTATGCCCTCCAGCTCTGAACTCCCCCATCCCAGGGAAAAGACCTGGTCTATTTACCATATCCATACATCTTATGATTTTATAAACCTCTATAAAGTCACCCCTCAGCCCTTTCAGGCTCTTCCTGTAGCTCAAACCCTCCAACCCTGGCAACATCATGTAAATCTTTTCTGAACCCTTTCAAGTTTCATAACATCCTTCCAATAGGATGGAGACCAGAATTGCACGCAATATTCCAAAAGTGGCCTAACCAATGTCCTATACAGCCACAACATGACCTCCCAACTCCTGTACTCAATACTCTGACCAATAAAGGAAAGCAAACCAAACACTATCTTCACTATCCTATCTACCTGGCACTCCAGAATTTAAAAAATCAAAATCAAAATTTAAAATAGGCACAGATATCTAAGTATTTTCATGAGACACTTGAATGATATTTTAATCAGACAGGCTTCGTCAATGTGTTTAGAGAAAACATTTACATTGGAGGCAATTGCTAGCAAGGACAATCTAGCAAAAGTTATATCTTTGCTTGTTTATATGTTGGGAGACTGATGATTTAACAGGACTGTCACATTCAGAGTTACAACTGGAAGACAGTGTGAGCTCATTTCACCATTTACCATCCATTTGTAATCAAAGTCAAGATGTGTCAGTATAGTTCCTTTCTGTGGCCAATGCTCTTATTTTCAAGGACTGCTTAACAGGACTGCTCCTCGGATGCTGCTGGAACTGTTGTGCTTTTCCAGCACCACACTAATCTAGACTCTGGTTTCCAGCATCTGCAGTCATTGTTTTTACCTAGAATCACAACTTAATCAGTCACAGCTTATGGTACTCAGATTTTGCTGTTTTTGCTCTAAGCTATACAGAGTAAGGGTGTGTTGTATTGGATGCAAGGATGTGAAACAGCAGTGATCATACACATCCCATGTCCACACACATTGGCATACGACATGTAGCCACCTAACCGCATCATATCTCTTATCCGTGGACAGTACATTCTGCATTTCAATGCTTCACTTTGGCGTGCCCTTACCCTACTCATTACAATTCTGCTACAAATACACTTTGCACTTTGGGCCAAGCACCGATCTCATGGATTCAACAGGATGCATTTCAGGGCTGCTCACTTGCTCTCTATGCACTCACTACTCTTGCACCTACTATGATGTTAACAGCATCTCTGTCTTGCCTTGCTTTACTCCTTCAGATGTACTTTGAAGGCTCACAGTTTTGTCTGTCCTGCCTTGCTGTCAGTTGGGCAGCTTGGCCTGGTTGGCAGTACTCATCAGTCAAGGGAGGTGGTCATGTTGCTTATGACTCACTGCTCTGTCAATCTCAATTTTTTTTTATATTTCAAAAATATACTTTATTCATAAAATAATTTGATGGTCTGTACAGTTGGTCATGCCATACATATGTAAACATGTACATACAGAGATCAGAATTTATCATTTTTATACAGGTCTGTACATTTTTCAATCATATGCCCATATGATTAGCTGAGGCGTCAGCAGAGCCCAAATGACTGCATGGACCCCCTGTTCTTCATTAGGCAGGCAGA
>NC_057739.1:18681928-18833930 GCF_004010195.1 Chiloscyllium plagiosum
GATGGCCCGGGTGACTGCAGCGGCACAGGTTCTGGGAATAGGCCAGACCTGTGCCACGTATAATAGCAATGACAGTGCCTCACACCTGATGACCAGGTTTTTTCCCACGATGGAGAGTGACCGTAGCTTCCATCTCAATAGAGCACATGCCAGCAGCTTATGCAACAAACACACTGCTTGGACCTCAACTGAAAAGCTGTGTCATTAAGTCGAAGATTGTAGTCCTCAGTCAAGTCAAGGGGACTGCACCAGCCTGATCTTGGTAAAGTCAGGAAAGGACATGTCTGTTATCAGTCCGGGGTTTGGGCGTGGTCAATCATCCACTGGAATAGCTGTCAGGCTCACTATCATTACAGTCCAGAGAATGAGAAATGAGATTCAAGGATTGTCAGTTGTGGAGCTGCACAGAGAGCATTCAGGATTCTGGTCAGTCATCAGTTAGGGCTGTCCATCTACCAGGGTCAGTGCTGGTGATGAGTGGAAAGGAAGTCAAGGTGAGTTATCATGGGGGTATTTTTCCTGGAGCATCGGAGGCTGAGAGATGACGTTAGAAGTTTATAAAATCATGAGGGACATGGATAGGATGAATACTCAAGCTTTTTTCCCTATAATAGGGTAGTTCAAAATTAGAGGGCAAAGGTTTAAGGTGAGAGGGGCAAGATATAAAAAAGACTTTCACACAGAGAGTGGTGCGTGTATGGACCAAACTGCCAGAGGAAGAGGTGGAGGCTGGTACAATTACAACACTTAAAAGGCTTGGTGCACAAGTAGGGAGGGTTCAAAGGGTTATGGGCCAAATGCTGGCAAATGGTACTAGATTAATTTAAGATATCTGGTCAGCATGGACAAGTTCAAGCTCCTACAGGACAGATGGAGGAAATGGAGGAGGAGCAAACCAAGGAGGCAGAGGAGTGGATTCCTGTAAAAACTAGGAAGAGGAAACCTCGCCAGGCTCCCCAAAGCCACCCAGCAAAGCGGGAAACGACACTTGCATGAGGAGATTACAGGCAGTTCTTCCGACGGTGAGGACGGGCATAAGGACGGTCGTCACCAGAGGAAGAGACAGAGCGCCGTGGGGAGGAAGGAGGGCAGCACCACCCAAACAGGAAACAACGAACCCTCTTAGAGGGCTGGTAAAGACCACCTCCTACCCGGTGAGAACCAGGTGGTACCCACCGCCCCACAGCTCCAGGTAACTGGGAACAGCAATCCTCAGACAGCCCCTCTGTCAGACAGAGAACGGGACTGTGCAAACCCTGGTCCCGACCCAAAGACACCAGAGCAGGGAAATGCCTGCTGCGTGGAGCCGGACAGCTACCTCAGTCCTGCGAGTGTCCAGCAGTTCGTGTTCACCACAGGAATGCAGATAGCTACCCCAGAGAGGCTGGACCAGCAGCAAAGGGACACTGGTAACCTCATAAACTGTTCAAGTGGGGATAAAAATTGCCAGTGTTAATGTGTGTAACATTAAATCTGCTACACGATGTGTTTAAAAATTGGCCTTCCTAGCCAACGTTAAAGCCGATGTCCTGTTTCTGCAGGAGTGTGGGATACCACACCTCAGCAGCTACAGGAGATGGTCAAGCTCATGAGCCCATGGGCCGTCAGTTTGGACGGAGGGCAACGATAGCTGCGCCTCTGGCCTGGGTATCCTGTTGTGAGGAGGCAACTTCACCATCTCCGAGGTTAAGGAGGTGGTGGGCGGGCACCTCCTCGTCGCTGACATCATGTACAAGAATGCTCCCCTGAGACTGATTAATGTGTACGCCCCAGTGGGTAAGAGTGAATGGTTGGCTGTCCTGCAGCAGCTCCCACTGTTACTAGCTACGGCCAGGCCGGTCATTCTGGCCGGAGACTTCAACAGTACCATTGATGCAGATGGATGATCCGGCGGGGAGGACAGTAAACTGGACACCACGTCCAGAGCCCTGATTGAAATGGTCAAAGATACCAAGCTGCACGACGTCTTCACCACCCCTGCAGACAGAGCGCTGCATAGATACACCTGGTCACGGACAGACGGGTCTATCCGCTCAAGGATAGATTACCTGTTTGTGTCCCGAACGCTCTTGGTCAGATCCACCGACGTCAAGCCGGTGTTCTTCTCTGACCACTGCCTTCCTGCTGGCGACTGTCACCTACAGGATGAGCAGTGAACTGGTAAGGGAACATGGAAGCTCAACACAAAGCTGTTGACCCTGGGAAACATTGAGGAGCTCAAGAGGGACTATGCAGGTTGGAGAACCGTGAAACCCCTCTGAGTCCCCAGCGGACTGGTGGGAAACAGTAAAAGGGAACATCAAGAGGTTCTTCGTCCTCAAAGGTGTTCAGGAGGCGAGAGAGAGAGGCGGGGAAAACTGTCCCAACTCCAGGAAAGTATGCAGAACCTGTTCCTTATGCAGACAATGGGGATCGATGTCACGGAGGACCTCAAGGAGGTGAAGGGCCAGCAAGCCTCGCTCTTTGCCTCGGAGGCCTGCAAGATAATCTTCCGGTCCAGGGTCCGCTCCGTGGAGCAGGACAAGATGTGCTCACGTTTCTTCTTCCAGAAGGTGCACGAAGAGAGCTCCGTGCTCAGCAGCCTGAAGGAAGAAGATGGCTCGATAAAGTCATCTCAGGCTGACGTCATGAGGATCAGCAAATCCTTCTATGCCAGTCTGTATGACTCAAAGCCAACCGACAGCGCGGCCTCCCAGTCGTTCCTGTCCTCTATCACGGAGGTCCTAGATGACAGAACACGAGAGAGGCTGGACCAGCCGCTATCTCTGGACGGCTGACCAAGACCCTTGAGTCCTTCAATAAGAATAAAACTCCCGAAGCGATGGCTTACCAGTCGAGCTGTATTCTGCTCTGTGGGACTTGATTGGCCAGGACCTGCTGGAGGTGAATGTCAGTATGCTTCTGGCAGGTACCATGAGTGAATCCATGAGGAAAGGCATCATCACCCTCATCTACAAGCGGACGGGGGAGAGGGAGGAAATCATAAATTGGAGACCAATCTCACTATTAAATGAAGATTACAAAATCTTGGCAAAGGTCATCGCCAACCAGGTCGGCTCTGCTCTGGGATCAGTGATCCACCTGATCAAACCTGTGCTGTGCCGGGCAGGAAGATCACTGAGAGTCTCGCACCCCTCAGGGATACAATCACATACGTGCAGGACAGAGGGTTGGACACCTGCCTGATCAACCTGGAACAGGAGAAAGCCTTTGACAGGATATCACACAGGTATATGAGAGATGTTCTCTCCAAAATGGGCTTTGGGGAGGGAATCTGCAATTGGATCAGACTGCTCTACACCAACATTGTCAGTGCAGTCTCAATCAATGGGTGGGAATCAGATAGCTTCCCAGTCAGATCTGGAGTCAGGCAGGGCTGCCCTCTCTCTCCTGCCTTGTTTGTGTGCTGCATAGAGCCATTTGCCGAGTCCATCAGGAAGGATGCGAGCCTGAGAGGGGTGACTATTCCTGGCAGCGGGGGCCTGCAGGTTAAGGCCTTCCTGTACATGGAAGATGTCGCCGTTTTCTGCTCGGATCCGCTGTCCGTGCACAGACTCATGTGCATATGTGACCAGTTCGAACGGGCCTCAGGGGCCAAGGTCAACCAAGGCAAGAGCGAGGCCATGCTCTTCAGGAACTGGGCCGACCAATCCTCGATCCACTTCACCGTCAGGACTGACCACCTGAAGGTTCTGGGCATTTGGTACGGGGGGTGCTGGGGCGTGCACCAAGCCTTGGGGGAAGCGTATCAAGAAAGTGAGGAGCTACGGTCGCTCTCCATCATGGGTAAAAACCTAGTCATCAGGTGTGAGGCACTGTCAGTGTTGTTATATGTGGCACAGGTCTGGTCTATTCCCAGGACCTGTGCCACCGCAGTCACCCGGGCCATCTAACAGTTTATATGGAGATCAAAGATGGCCAGGGTCCAAAGGGACTCGATGTACAAAGCTCTGGGCAACGGGGGAAGAAACACCAAATGCCACCCTCACCCTGATGGCCACCTTTGTGTGTGGCTGCACCAAGCTGTGCATGGATCCCCGGTACGCAAACACCAAGTGTCACTACGTACTGAGGTTCTACCTGTCACCGGTGTTGTGAAGGATGGGCCTGGCCTCGCTGCCGCGGAACGGTCCAAGTGGTTGGACCGTTCCGTATCACTTGTCCTTCATAGAGAAATTTATGAAGAAAAACACCTTTGACCACAAGTCCATCAGGAAGTGGTCAGCACGTAGTGTCCTTCGGGAAAAGGAGAGGGCGGATCCTGTCGAGCGGTTCCCTGAGCAGACTGTCAAAGTCATTTGGCAGAATGCCTCATCGCCAGAACTTTCCAACAAACACCAAGACATGGATTGGCTGGTGGTGAGAAGGGCTCTGCCTGTGAGATCCTTTATGCACGCCCAGACTCTCTGCCGCACCGCACACTGCCCTCGAAGTGGCTGCGGGGGGGGGAACGAGACTGTCACACACCTCCTCCTGTAATGTGCCTATGCAGAAGAAGTCTGGAGAGGAATGCAGTGGTGTTTGTCGAGGTTGTCCCGAACAGCGCCGTGACATGGGACTCCGTGCTCTACGGTCTGTTCCCCGGGACGCACACCGAAACGAACATCAACTGTGCCTGGAGGATCATTAACTCAGTGAACGGTGCTCTTTGGTCTGTCCGAAACCTGTTGATCTTCCAGCTGAAGGAGCTGATCCTGACTGAGTGTTGCAGACTGGCACATTCCAAGATCCAGGACTACGCATTGAGGGACACGCTGAAGCTTGGGGCAGTTGCTGCCAAGGCGCGGTGGGGAAAGACCACTGTGTAACGTCTGCCTGCCTAAGAACAGGGGCCTACGCAGTAAGTGGGCTCTGCTGAAGCCTCAGCTAAATATATGGAGAGTCAATGTACAGACCTGTATATATGAATGATTACTGTATCTCTGTATGCAAAGAAATGGTATGTATGGCATGACCAATTGTACAGATCATCAAAATATTTTACGGTGGCTCAGTGGTTAGCATTGCTGCCTCACAGCGCCAGGGACCCGGGTACAATTCCAGTCCTGGGCGACTGTCTGTGTGGAGTTTGCACATTCTTCTCGTGTCTGCGTGGGTTTTCTCTGGGTGCTCCGGTTTCCTCCCACAGTCCAAAGATGTGCAGGTTAAGTGGATTGGCCATGATAAGTTGCCCATAGTGTTAGGTGCATCAGCCAGTGGGAAATGGGTCTGGGTGGGTTACTCTTCGGAGGGTCAGTGTGGACCTATTGGGCCAAAGGGCCTGTTTCCACACTGTAGGGAATCTAATCAAAATAAAGTATATTTTTGAAATAAAAAAAAGTCAGCATGGACGAGTTGGACCAAAGGGTCTGTTTTCATACTGTACATCCCTATGAGAGGCAGTTAGATTGTGGTTTTAATTTGGCTAAGGCAACTCTTTTTTAAAAATATATCAAAATGGTTTGGAACATTGACCTAGGTACATTATTTCCTAGGAAGTCTGTGATTCAGTTAAGTGCCAGCAGGATGCCTGATTTTAAATAATCAAGCATTTATACTGCCGGGTTCACCACAGACAGAGAAGACAGACCAGAGGCCAATATTTGTTTTTTTTCAGTTCAGAAGAGAAGCTACCTCCCAGCAGAACAATCAAGCTATCAGTGCAGGAGAACAGTCAGCCCAACAAAAAGGGTTTCATCTGTGAAGTCTACAGGTTGTGAGAGCTTGTATTGAAATTTTAAAGTTTCAAGAATGTTTGAAACTAAAAAGGGGTGCAAGGCCATTATTACTGGAAAGAAGACCAAAAACTGTCTCAGCAGTGCAAGAAAGAGAACTGGCAAGAGTCAGTTATGTAAGGAAAGAGTCAATTAAGTTTTGAGATCAAAGTGACATTTGTCTGGGACTGTGTATCTTTAAAAGGATGCTGTTGAAAAACACATTGAAACTTTGAAGTGTTGGTTATGTTGGGATCATTCAGAACTTTCAGATATAAGGCTTTGTTTTTTTGTGTAATAGACTGGTATTTTTTTCTTAAGGAACATTTGCAGCCTTGATTAAATATATTCATTGATTAGCCATCTCATGGTAATCAATTGCAAAAATTTAAAATTATGATCTATCAAGCCAGATTTCAATTTGGACTCCTACTAGGACAGTATTACTGTCAGCTGGTATTGCGTCTGGTCCAATGTGGTTGAGGGGGAAAGGGATATCATGCTGGGTACAGTATGAACTAACAGGAGTGAGGGATGGGTTGGGGGGTATAAGGGGTCTGGTCAAAGTGTAGTCGGGGGTGTGACATGTCTGTTTAATAGTTACTCAGGAGTTAGATTATGTAGGTTATCATTAACAACTTTTACACAATGAGTATTTTACTTACTTTGATCTGAACCATCCAAAGTCTCTGATTTAACTGGAGACTTTCGAAGGATTCCAGGTGGAGTGGAAAAATAGGGATTCTGTAGGACCCCATGTGATACCCCTTTCTATGCTAGAGCAAGAAGTGGCTGGGCAGCAGAAAACCCAAGCCACTAACTGTTTCTCCCTCCAACAGAGATTCTGTCTAACATGCTGAGTATTTTTGTCACAATTTTCCAGCTTTTCCTAAGACTAATTCTGCCCTTGGATAGCATTTAAAACTTCTGATCATGTCCCTTCATCATGCATCAGACAACTTAAGTTTAATTAATATTGCTGACATGATTATCTAGAGTCTCAGGTGACTCCCAGCATTAATTACATTCTTCCCCAACAGTTTCTCCAAAGGCTAGCAGTTCTTGCAAATAGAATATAACAAAGGTATGCTAAATTATCACCAGATATCCACAAAATGTAAGAACATGCAGCAAAACAAATTCATGCCTGAATCAGTCACAACAAAGCTTCGTTGGCCTTTGATTGTCAATAAATCACATGGGCATGTCTTAAAACACAGACTGTTTCAATGTTTTGAAGGTTTTATTTGACTTTGACCCAATCAGTTAGCTTCAGGCAGGTCTCCCTTTATGGAGCACTTTGGAACTCTCTCCTTCATTTATCTTAAGGCTTCTGTCAGATGTATTGTGCCCAGAAGGCTTACCATACAAATCTTGGGTCATTAGCATAATGATTTCTAAATTATATTTGCTATGACAGTTCCCAAACCGGTTCCCATGCAAGATCGGAATATCCTACTTTGCCTTCAATTTCAATGTGAGACCATGTCAGACCATGAAATACCATTGTGGGCAGAATAGTGGCTCAGTGGTTAGCACTGCTACCTCACAGCACCAGAAACCAGGGTTTGATTCCAGCCTTGGGTGACTGTCTGTGTGGAGTTTGCGCATTCTCCTTGTCTGCGTGGGTTTCCTCCAGGTGCTCTGGTTTCCTTTGTCAATCCAAAGATGTGCAGGTTAGGTGAATTGGCCAAGCTAAGTTGCCAATAGTGCCAATAGTGTTCAGGAATGTGTAGGTTAGGTGCATTAGTCATGGAAAATGTAAATGTAATGAGGTTGGGGAATTGATCTGGGTGGGATGCTCTTCAGAGGGTCAGTCTGAACTTGTTGGGCCAGCTGGCTTGTTACCATACCAGAGGGATTCTGTGATACCATTCATTTCTCAAATCTTTACATTGGGCTACATTCTATGGCTACAATTTGGATAGCCATCAGCTGCGGCAACCCCAATCACCCCAGACCACCACATCCACTGTGAAGGGAAAACAACGTGAGAGCAGCAATATGCTATCACTGCGGCAGTCTCCACAGTAATGTATGGCATAGAGTACTGAAATCAGATGTCTACCCTCCTTGTTAAATGACCAGTTAACAAGCTACTGAGATTATTAAAGAGCCACTCAGATGTAACTTTTGTAATTTTTGGGCATTCAACAGACAATGCTTTGGGAATATTTTACAACAGTTATCATGGGATGACACAAAGGAGGAAGAAAAGGTTTTGCTACAATGACCAGGGCTGCAGGCAGCAGCAGATTTAGCTGGTGAAGCTGGCAGTACCCCCTATGGTTTATGATTTATTTTAGCTTGCAAAAAAGGAAAGAGAGATTCAGAGAGCTAGGGATCCTTCAAATGACTGACTTGATTGTCATGGCCAAGCCTCTTTGCTAGACTCCCACCTAGGTGCAAAGACCTCCTTCCAACCATAATTCACCCTCTTACCATCAGGCAGTGAGTAATTGGCCATCTGTGCTCAATTTATCAAGCTGAGATGATGGTGTTGGGAACAAGTGGACAACTTACTTTCCAGTCCGCCTTTGTCAATACACCAAAAGCAATTAAATCCAGCCTTTTGACTCCCTATCACTGTTCATATGGGAATGAGCAGACATAAGCATGACCAAAATGGAAGCATCAGAAAACAATGCGGAAGCAGATAAGCAATTGTAAATACACTGCTGGATCTCAAACACTCAGCAGGTTGTCAGTCAGTCAGTAGCAACAATGGCATATTGCATGAAAGGCAGAGAATCTTCATACAATGTCGTTCATATAATTGCATTTCAGGTCTTAGTTGACTCGACAAATGGTGAAATCAATTAAAATGTCACAATGAGAAATGAGGAAACTGCAGACTGAGTTACCACAGGGCATTACTGTGCATACTATAGAAACCTTTACTTTGAGGGCATTGGTAATGGCCTTTTTTTGGCACTATCTTGGCTGAGGAATGGTGCAATATACAATGAGACTCCTGGTGTGAAAAAAGATAGAACTAAAAAGAAAATGTTATGAGAATTTTACCAGTCCCTTTAACTCTTTGAAAATGTAGCTGGCGTGATCATATTATGATATTGCTTTGAGTTGCTGATCTCTGCTGCGTTCTGGTGATATGTTCAGCAACTTCTTTGGACTAGTGCTCACTTTTATTACATCTTTGGATTATAGAGTCACTGATAAGTAAAGCCAGATGTAACATATTTCTATGAATGATACGCTTGGCATAGTATTGCTCTCAAATCAATTTGTTGTTTGTATTTTATAAATTAACAGTTTGACATCACATGTGTTTGACAACATTACTACTCTCATTGCTGTTCAAAGATTACATAATCATTTCACACGTCTGGCTTTATTGCTACATAATAATGCCTATTTCACATACCAGGCTCCAGGATCATAGTCAGCCCAGACACGAATGAACTCATCCAAGTGGTGTGGTCCCAGGATAGAGGAATCTCGGGTTAAATACTCAAAATTGTCCATAATAACAGCTACAAAAAGATTTAACATCTGGAAAAAGGAACAAAATGATCCCATTAAATAATTGATGAATACAAAACTGTTACTTCAAGAAAATGAACATTTGCAAAATCAATTTCTGAAAATGCTGAAACCAGCCAATGTCGATGCAGTTAACATGAACAAAGATTAACATTATTAATATCACAGAAAATAACTGAAAACAACAGGAATTAAGAAATGGAACTGCAAATGTAATGGATTAATCAAGGAGAGGAATTCAATAGACAACTCTATTAAAGTATTTCGTTCCCACTGCAATTATCACAAGGCTAAGAGTGAAAAACAGAAATTGCTGGAAAAACATAGTAAGGCTGGCAGATGCCTGAGTTCTGAAGAAGGGTCACTGGACCCGAAATGTTAACTCTGTTTTCTCTCCACAGATGCTGCCAGACCTGCTGAACTTTTCCAGCAATTTCTATTTGTGTTTCTGATTTCCAACATCCAGAGTATTCTTCTTTTAAAGACTAAGTAGAGTACTGAGCTGTATTAACAGAGGGATGCAATACAAATCAAAAGCTTTAAAATACTGCTCTGAATGTCATTAGTCAAACCCATATTACTCACTGGGCTACTCAGACCAATGGAATTACCAGTGCAGAGACAATGTGGAGTAAACCATTAAAGATAATTCTGGCTATCAAGAAATTAAATTGTGATGAAACATAAGAGATGTCTGATTTGTTTTCTTTGGGACAAAGAACCTTTAAAGTGAACCCATTTAAGTGTTCAAGATTACAAAATGAATGAATAATAGTTCACCTCTACAAACATTTTACTATGATGGAGTTACTAAATGTTTGATAACGTGCATCCTTGCATCTGCAATTAGAAATATTTCAAAGTATTCATGTTAATTACATCCAGGTCTGACCTAGAATAAAATATTTACTTAGTTTTTAATTTGACTGTGGCAGAAGAAGGCTTCAACAAGGAAGAAAAGTTTCTTTGATTCATTTTATCATTGTCACATGTACCAAGGTTCTGTGAAAAGTATTGTTTTGCATGCTATCTAGACAAATCATACCTTAAGTACCTCATGGTTATAGAACAGAATGCAAATAGAGTGTTGAAGCTACAGACAAGTTGCGGAGAAAGATCAATTCAAAGATCAGTTCTTCTTGGCTTGCTATACTCGATACCATTTTAAGAGGATCAATACTTCACTTGAAGTACCATTCCTGAAGAAATTATGCACTACTTGTTTGAAACAAAATTAAGCCCTTCTTGAGTAAATCTATTTTTTCCAACAAACTGATGTTTTAAGCAGTATTTTTCCCACTTTTTTTTTGGCAGGATATAAATTACAGAAGGGAACCAGACATTGTTCCCTTGAAACGGAGGAAAATATAGCTTTAAATTAGCTTGTGAACTGCCAGCACTGCCTGCTTCATCCTGCTAACTGATTCCACAAGTTAATATGATTTCAGATTTCTTTTCGAAATAGGTACAAAAGCTAGATGGGGTTGATTTACTAAAATACAGTGAACCTTTCCTATTCCTAAACTTTCACTGCACCGTGTGGTTAAAGACTTTCACAAAGATTTATTTCAATTTATCATGATGTCAGGGCTGAGGAATGGGCCTCCAAATCAATACAGCGACATCTGTTCTTACTGAATATACATCTGTAGTGCATCAAAATGCTTACAAGGACAGGAAAGGTCAGTGCAATGAATGCACATGTGCCTGAATTCTAAAAAGTTTGCTGGTGGCAGCATCATGCAAGAAGGAGGCTTTGATGCTGTGACAAATTGGGTAATTTAAGTTTTGGTGATTTGGTGAGTTGGTTCCACAATGGTGCATGACTGGTAATGATGATATCTTTCTGAACTGAGGTTTGAAGTTTTGCAACCCATGTAGATTGCCTCTTTGTGATGTTAGGCAAGTCCTTGATCACTATCATTCTGCTTGATGCTAGGGATTTTCTAGGGTCTGCTTAGCTTATTGAAACATTGGGATGTTGCTTTTGTCAATTGGATACTTGGGCTGAGAGGTGCTCCAGTTTACATGGCTGTGAGAGAGTCTTCCAGTTCATTATTCAACATCTTGCTGTTAATCAGCATTAATATCCTTATGACAGCTCTCTCATTTTCAAAGCCAAATCTGTACTGATAATCTTTGATATCATAATAGTCCTCCAAATGAGCAACACTGGATAACAGAGAACAAGGACACCAATTTATATAACAATCTTTAAAATAGTAAAGGGAAATCCCAGAGTGTTTTACAAGAGTCTAATCTTACAAAGTTCAACTCTGAGACATTTAAAAGGATATTAGGATGAATAACCAAAATTGTAATTAAAGAGCTAGGTTTTAAGGAGCATTTTCATTTAGAAGGGAGACTTACAGAGATATTTAGGGAGTGAAAACCAGAGTTTAGACTTTAAGTAACTGAAAGCATGGCTAGTTTAAGATTAATAACATCAAGGATGTGTTAGAAGTCAGAATTAGAATACGGTGATGCTTGGGGGTTGTAGGCAGGACGAGATTACAGAGAAAGAATGGAATTTTTTTAAGAACTGTCAAAGCAAAGGCTTCAGATGGCATTAGACTGCAATTGTAAGGCTCATGTAGTTCTAATATGGCTGTTAAATAATTGTTAATATATATTTCTAACTTTAATTATTGCAGTAACTTGGTGTAAATTGAGCTGAGTGCTAAGTACTTATGTGTCCTTTTCAAATGGATAAGGAACACTTACAGACATATATGACTGAAATTGCCATGCAAAATGATGATTTTCAGTAAATGCTTTCACCTATTGCTAAACATCAAGAATACAAATGCAAACGTTTTCTCTGGGGTGAACAAATCACTAGATTATAATGAATTTAATGTGCAGCTAAATGGAAGCAAATTTAGACCAGCCCTTTTGTGCAGGAACTCAGAAGCCATTTGGATTCAGATACAGACATTCAGCTCTCAAGGTAGTCAAAAAGAAAAACATTTTGGATGTGGCTTATTTTCAAATGTGTGAGTAATTTGTGAGAATTTTGGTGCAAGTCCTTTTCCAATTTTGAACAATGGAAAACTACAACATGAGTTAAATTAAGATTATGTAAATCCTGTTATCTCTCCAAATCCACTCTACCTGTGACTTCCATAATGCCTTGTTGCATCTGATATTTCAAGGCATAATACAGTTCTCAAGTAATAATTTGAAGAGGGGAAAAAAGAGTATTTTAGATAAGTTAATGAAGTTATTTTTCTCAGCAATCAAGTTAAATTTATTTTCATGTTTTTAAATCCTTAGTTATTAACTCCCCTATATTTAACAAATAGCCATGAAATGAATCAACTTATAGGGTAAAGTGTTGGGCAGCAGACATGATGACAGACATCTAGCAGAGTTACTTGCAACTTGAAGACAAAATACAATGTACTTCCAAAAGCAGTCATTTCACAGTACTTTTCTTCATCAGTTACCTACTTTGAGACTGGGATCTGAACAAATGGAGGAAACATCAGTTCATACGATATCTTTCAATGGTACAGCCTGGCATATTGTGCTATTGGGACATCTAATCAGAAATTTGCAGCATAAACCTTGCACAGTTTTATTGTCATTGATTTGACCCCAATATTTTACATAACATCTGCAAACTGTAATGCCAATTCAGATTCAGAGGCATTTTGTTTCACAGCTTGGTTTGACAGAAGATCATACAAAATATAAGCTATAGATGAATTTATACATGGTCTGAATACTTGTATTTTTGTCCTGACACATGGATCCTGAATAATATATTAATCAGTTATACTGCAGGGGTTGGCTGCCCAGATTCTATACATTCACTGTTAGGTTCTCACCTTATCCTCTTTTCCTGTATTGCTGCCCTCATGAAGATGACTGAAATACTCAGAATATATTAATTTTTTAATAGGAAAGCTATATTGAAATGAAAAATAAAGATCAAAATCTATTAACCATTCTATGTTTTGAGAGCGCCATTATGTCTGTCTTCGAAAATAAAGTAATTTAAACTACTTACTAGATCCACATAGGGCCAACATTGACTTTTAAGAGACCATGCATATCTTATTGCTTTACAGGATCAATGTTTCATCTTTTCATAGTTTACACCTTGTATTAAGTTCCAAAACACTCCTCCAAGTACAAAGCAAAGCATTCAGCAATATTTTTAGTGAAGATATCCAGGACATGCAGTGAAAAAGGACAAGGCAAAGGAAAAATCAGGGGGCACCAAATGTTTATACTGTTTCATGATAACTTGCAGGGTATCACTAAACCAGCTATTCACCACCTAGATCACCATGTTGGTGACAAACATTTCTTGGATTTGATCCATAAGGAGGATGGTGAGTTGGATGCTGAAGGCTTTCCTGGAGAATGTGATCAGAGTACAATCACTTACACTGATGAGTCAGCCGAATGTGACATGCAGGTGCAGTAGACAGTGAGGAAAGCTAATGGTAGTGAGAGGGTTTGAGTATAGGAGTAGGGATGTCTTGTGCTGTTATACACGACCTTGGTGAGGCTACACCTTGGGTATTGTGTGCAGTTTTGGTCTCCTAGTCTGAGGAAGGACATTCTTATTATTGAGGGAGTCCAGCAAAAGTTCACCAGTTGATTCCTGGAATGGCAGAACTGATGCAAGAAGAAAGATTGGACCAACTGGATTTGTACTCACTGGAATTTAGAAGAATGAGGGGGATCTCACAGAAACATATACAATTCTGATGGGACTGGACAGAAGATGTGGGAAGAAGTTCCTGATATTGGAAAAGTCCAGAACTAGGGGTCACAGTTGAAGAATAAGGGGTAAGGACTGAGATGAGGAAAGATTTCTTCACTCAGGGAGTTCTAGACTTGTGGAATTCTCTCCCACAGGAAGCTGTTGGGGCCAGTTTATTAGATATATTCAAGAGGGAGCTGGATATGGCCCTTGCTGCTAAAGGGATCATGGGGTATGGGGAGAAAGCAGGAATGGGATACTGGAATTGAATGATCAGCCATGATGATATTGAATGATGGTGCAGGCTTGAAGGGCCAAATGGCCTACTCCCGTGCCTATATTCTATGTTTCTATCTTTCTAATGACCAATCTTTTGAACCATACACAAAGCACAACTGAAAAATGATGGGTCTCTCCAAAATATGTACTGAGTTTAGCTCTGTCTATCCTTTCAAATTGTAAGTAGTTAGTCAAGGACTCTGAAAAGATGAAAGGATCACATCAGTGCTTGAATTTATGAAATTCTACCTTCATTTGCAATGAGCAGTTCTGTAGTGTAAATTTCTCATTTGCATTTAAATAGTCCTGCACATGTCATGCAGTGGTTGATGTAGACACCATGCATTACATAAAGAGTTGAAGAGAACATTTCCAAAGGATTAAACACTGCATTGCATAGGAAAGAAACCTGAAATTTGTTTGTGCTGAATAGTTTGGTGTTACAAAGCTTCACACTTACCAGAAAAGAACAAAGAAAAATGAAAGATACGAAGTAGAAATAGGCAAAATCATTTCCACATTCATTGGCTTCTGTGCCTGAGTCTTTATCACATGGGCTTTTGCTCAGACATGCCAACATAATTTCATGCCAGCCTTCTCCAGTGGCACTCCTGCAAAAGATATGTTCAATTTTTTAAAAATATAATTCAATAGTCTCAATCTCCTAACAAATTCAGGTGGAGACAAAGTCAAGCCCATCAGCTTTGGCCAAATAGGAAGACAATAGCAACAGTTTCTCATTTTGTGAAGGTAGATAATATGAATCCCAACTATGGACATCCAAATCCCACTTTAGGAAGGATGTGAAGGCCTTGGGGAGGGTTCTGGACAATATTCACCAGGAATGAGGGGATTTAGTTATGGGGAGAGATTGGAAAAGCTGTCATTATTCCTGTTGGAGCAAGAAAGTATTAAGTTTTTTGAAAATTATGAAGAATTTTGACAGAACCATTTGGGAGAAATGGTATCTTCCAGTAAGTGGATTGAGATTTAAAACATTAAAAAATTAGATGAAAACAAGGATCATATAAGAAGGTTGTTACAATCTGGAATGCATTGCCTGAAAGGATGATGAAAATGGATTGTCTAACAATTTTCAGAGGATCATGGGACTTGAACAGAAGTTTTTTGGACACTCAGGGGAGAGACTGGTGTATGGAAGTAAATTGGGTAATTCGTTCAAAAAGCTAATTGAGCCAGTGGAATGATGTCCTTTTGTGCTGTAAGACTCTGTGATCTTATGTTTGGGGATTAGCAGATACTAATGTTATCTAATAGCATTCAAAGATTTCACATGTGTAGGATTATGTTTTCTTATCAAAGTCTGAAGCAGAAATTTTCTCAGCACTGTGACAGCAATTGTTAGATGGAGAGGGGGTTAAGGCTCCATAGTCGGCTCTAGACTCCCTGGGATAGATGCAGAAGATTTCAGCCAAAGTTCTTAAAGCCTGATTATTGTCTGGCTGGAACGTGGATTCTGTGTGGGGGCTGACTTGGGCCCAGTTGTGTGATCAGAGTAAAATACGATGGTCAAACACTCACTCCCTCACACTTTGATTGAGCACTTGGGGGCTGTGTCCTTGAACTGCAGGTCAGCATGAGTTGTATCTTTAGAAGAGGAGGGTTAAAACTCACAAGAACATTGCTGGAAGATGCTATGTAAAGCCATTGTGAAACAACACTAATTGGGATTGGGATATTTCTACTATAGACATAGACAGAGGAAGGCCACAGCTGTCTTGGTAATTCCATTGTTAAAATATCCATCTGCAAATAGAACATGGTTGGAGACATGCAGCAAAAAGAACTTAAAACCTTATGTAATTTATATGCAATTTTCTGTCAAGAATGATCATAAAATCCATAAGTAACCTCTCTATCATCCAGAAGGACAAGGGCAGCAGATGCATGAAAACATCACCACCTGTAACTCCCCCTCCAAGCCACACACTATCCTGACTGGAAACTGTATCACCACTGCTTCACTGTCCTTGTGTGAAAATCCTGTAACTCCCATCCTAACATCAAAATGGGTGTCCCTACACTGAGATACTGCAGGCAGTTCAAGAAGACAGCTCACAATCATCTTCTCCAGGGTAATTAGGGATGGGGCCAGCATGGTGGCTCAGTGGTTAGCACTGTTGCCTCACAACACCAGGGACCCAGATTTGATTCCAGCCTCACGTGACTGTCCACATGGTGTTTGCATGTTCACCCCATGTCTGCATGGGTTTCTGCTGGGTGCTCCAGCTTCCCTCCACAATCCAATGATGTGTAGGTTAAGTGGATTGGCCATGCTATATTGCCTTATAGTGTCCAGGGATATGCAGGCTAAGTGGATTAGCCATGGTGGAGGATTGGTCTGGCTGGGAAATTCTTTGGAAGGTTGGTGTGGACTCAATGGGTCAAATGGCCTCTTTTGGTACTCTATGAGTGCTGGCCTTACTAGTGATGGACGAATAAGAAAAAAGTCAGGAAGGCAATCACTTATCTTACTTTTCAAATGAGGACATGACAGAGAATTATGTTTAAGTAAGTAAAATGTATTTCAGAATTGTGTGAGTGCAGTGCTTTCAGTTAGTGTGCACTGATTAAAGATAGGCAGAATATCCTCCTTTACAGAGAGGATCTAAATAATGTTTTGGACAACCACTATTTCACTTGGAATTGTCCCCTTTCATCTTCTGTCAGATCTGGCACTAAATTTCACTTCAATTAGACCCATCTTTCTGCAGCCTCAGGAACCATTCTATCAATTACATTTGCTGACTTGATCAGTCAGAACCTACCTGAGCAAACATTACATGTCACTGTAAATTCCCTGAATCCAGTCTATGAATTGTTAAATTGCAATTTTGTTGAAAGAAAGCATCATCTGTTGTGGATCTGTCCGTCCATCAATCAATGCCCAACTGGCCCCCTGCCAAAGTTATCTTACTCAACTGATGTGAATCCCCAGCTCACACTGCAATCTTAACTGCACAGTTGACCCCTTCAAAGACTAAAATAATCTTTTTGGTTTGCCTTTCTTCCCCTAATTTGCATTGCAACAGTCTTTGCAGAGAACATCCAGACATTCTTTCCTTCTACTAACCATTTTGACTGGCATTAGATTTTATTTCCAATAACCTTTTCAAAGCCTGTACTATTTGGACTACAAAACTGGACCTGAAAAGTACCATACAGTACTACAGAGCAATTGCTGCCTCTACACTCCAGAAGTGCAGGGGTCTGCAATGTGTATAAATGATAAGAGTGTGGAAGGAATTGCATCAGCTGTGCCTCCACTGTATCCTTTGAAGTCACCACTGACCATTGACCAAACATTAGTGTCCTTCCTAAACAATCCTGTAAAATCAACTTTGATGGACCGGACACCAGGGCCAGATAGAGCCTCCCCCTGTCACATCTCAAATGGTTTGCATGCTGGGAAGCAAAAGAACATTTCAAAAAGATACTCTAAAGTTCTCGTTGAAGATCACTGATGTTATCTTTGGGAGGAGCTTGCTACCATTCAAAATTGCAATCATTCAAAATGGCAACCACTTGACCATCAAGCTGCATAGCACTTCAATCTAAATGCCTTGATGATGAGGTACAGTGGCCTCAAAGAAGGAAAGGAAATGAAATTAAGCTTGCACTCTGGTTCCCACTGCCCTTTTGGAAATCCTTCCCCATGTGTCCAAAGGTCTGTGGGTCAGGAATCCCCTTCTTCACACACATAAGGATCCGTGGCTTAAACTGTGATTCAAAATGGATGTCGTTCTCAAATTGAGGGACAGCCACAGATGGCGTGGGACACAATTTCAAAACCTACAGTAATAACACTTGGAAGTATTGTGAACTATGAGGAAGACAGTAATAAGCTTCCAAAAAGGCATAGACAAACTAGTGGAATGATGGATTAACTAAACAGAGAAGCAACCATTTGGTAGCAAAGAATTTGAAAAATTCTGAAAAAAAAATTAAGACTTTTCTTCTTACTCATCAGGACAATTTGCAGGAATACCAATTTAAGGGAAAGCCAACATTTCTGCTGTATGAGAGCAGAGTGCTGCCTTATTGGTATGTGATTTCTGATGAGTAGAGGCATTACCATAGACAATGCACCAGTTAATGATGACTGAGTGTTAATTGCCAAGCTTTGCTTGTAATTGAATCTAGGGAGGTTGACTTGGGTTGACGAAGGTAGTGTACCGAGAAGTCAACCAGCTAGCATTTACTGCAAGCTACATGTGCTAATGCAAAAAGATCCTGAAGACCATGTACATAAGCTACTCCTGTTACAAGACAGCAAAATAAGAGACAGCCAGTTTCTGTTCTGGAACATTTGTTCTGGAAGGCAGTACCAGTAGGCAGGGCTGCTGCTATGTCTGTTCACCCCCACCTCCCTCTGACCCCCAGTATTCACCTTCAGTGGATTATTCACATCAGATATATTCAGCAGTGCCATTTTCTTCTATTGCTCTGTGACATCAGGTCACAATAGAGCACTGTTTTTGTGCCATCTGGTGTGATGTTCATAATAAACATGATCTTCAGAAATTATTTAATGAAGTATAAGAGTTCCTGCACTTTATACATAGTCAACATAGCGGTATCGGTTACAAAGGCAAGGAAGGTACAGTAAACTTTTGTGAAGCCTTGGTACGGCCTCAGCTGGAGTATTGTGTCCAATTCTGAGATCCACACTTTAGGAAGGAGATGAAGGCATCAGAGAGAATTCAGAAATATTTATAAAAATGGTTTCAGTGATGAGGAACTTCAGTTGTGACGACAGTTTAGAGTAACTGGAGCTATTTGTGTTTGAGATGAGCTCACTGAAAGAAATTTGATAGAAATATTCAATATTATGATGGGGGCCTGAACAGTGTAGATACTCAGAAAATGTTTCAATTGGCAGAAGGGTCAACAACTACAAAGTACTAATTTAAGATGATTAGCAAAACAACGAAAGGCAACATGAGGAAAATCATCTTTTCACAGTGAGTGATTACAATCTGGAATTCAAGCTTTAGAGTGTGGAGAATGAGTTGTGGCTTTCAAAAGGGAATTGAATAGTTGTCTGAACAGAAAAAAGAAACTAGCTGGACTACTGGGAAGACATAGGGTTTATGGAGCTAGCTGAACCAACCTTACAAATGTAATGGGCATGACAAGCCAAGTGACCTTTTTCTTTGCTGTAACCATTCTATGACTCTACATGATCCCTGTAAAGCTATATACGCAGTTATTGAGTTTCCCTCCAATTTGTCCATCTAGTGTGACAAGTCATAGTTCATTCTCCGTCTGTTATTTGTTAATTTAGGATTCTCAGATCTCTGTCCTCATTTCCACCCTGTCACTTTTCTAACAGCTAAATCCCACAGCTTCCCCAATACAGTGCTGAAAATGGTATCAAATCTCCTTCTCAACTGAAATTACATTTCCTTCAATTTTGCAAGATATAATTTCTTCAAGACTCTCTTAAGTCCAAGTGACAGCTATCGATTCTAACTCATTAGCCAGATGATATCATTGACTTCACTATCTCCTTTGACTTAAAGAAAAGTGGCCTCCTGTGCTCTGTCTCCCACGCCTCACCACATCTTACCATTGTGGAAACCTGAAATCACTGAAATCTTCTGTTTAACCACATTCTTCACCAGAAGCTCAAATGTCTAGAACTCCACCTTTACTAGCATTTCCTTCTTAAGCTTTTCTGTTTCTGAAAACCAAAGGGTGGCACGATGGCTCAGTGGTTAGCACTGCTGCCTCACAGTACTTGGGACCTGGGTTTGAGTTCACTCTCATGCAACTGTCTGTGCAGTGTTTGCACATTCTCCCCATGTCTTTGCGGGTTTCCTCTGGGTGCTTTGGTTTCCTCCCATATCCAAAGGTGTGCAGATTAGGTGCACTGGCCATGCTAAATTGCCATTAGTGTTCAGGGATGTGCAGACTAGATGGATTAGCCATGGGAAATGCAGAGTTATAGAATAGCTTACAAGGATGGCTTAGGCTTTGAGTGGGATGCTCTTTGCAGCATCAGTGTGGATTAGATGGGCTGAATGGCCTACTTCTACAGTGTAGGGAGTCTATGACACTATTAAAATGCCTTATCCTGAACTGCTTTGTAGCTTTTAGTCTTTTCAGCCTTTGTGGTAGTTTGTAATCTGGGGCTTGGACTCACAATTTAAAAAACATTGATATCATGTTCAATGTAATAGTTACTGCATTTACTCAAATAAAGATCATTGCGCTCAGATGTTAAAAACCATGACTGGAAATGATTAGATGGAGAAAAGCATTGAGAAAATCCAAAGCATATATTCTGAGAACAATCGATTGGAATCAATCCCGAAACTTGTAATGTCACAATATTTGTCACTATAGTCATAGCTTGTGTTAGCACAGGATCATTTGCATTGCAAAACTTATGGGTTTTTTTAGAAAAAAAACACATTTTCTGTTATTTTACCTGAATAAGAGCATTAGGGCTTGTAAGAAAGTCCTAAAATTGTTGTGGCGATTAATCGCACTGTCATCATCTAGTGCAATGTTGCCAAATACCTTGAAAAGAGAAAACAAAGTGTTACAGTTTATGTTTTAGCAACTGTTATTTGCCCATACTTAATGTTCCAATAGTCACTGAAAAACCTGTGGCAAAGAGCTATTTTACATATTATATCATGAGCTGATTCTGAACAAATTGAAACTAATTTTAAATAATGAAAGTCAATCTTCTGATTCCACTTTGTTACTTGAATTACAAAGTTAACCTTAAATGTATAACAATTGTCACACTGTTTAATTTTACAACTAAAAATAACAAAATTTAACCCATAAAGATGTAACATCTAATTGAGTCAACAAAGGCATTCACAAGATTTATTTTAATATTTCGTGGACATTGGTTTACTGCTTTAAATGGTAATTGGCAATGATTATATCTGGGATCAGATTGATATTATGTTGGACCATTTCAAGACAAGTACAAAAGAACTAATAGTTGTGCTGAACTAACAACGTTACAGCCAGATAGATTCAGTAAGGAGTATCTTACATCAGGATGTGATGTAAACTTTGACATTTCTCTTTTATTGCAATGGATAGGTTTTGTAGACAAACCAAGCAATTGTAGCTAATTGCAATCAGACTTGCACGTTTTCGATTCATGCACTGCAATGGGAAGATTCACTGAAATTATTGAACTAATGTGGAAGCCAGTTATTTAAGCCCTTCCTGAATAATGTTGATGAATTTATTTGGAGATTCTACTCATGTAATGCATGGGTGAGTTGTTAAATTGAGCTCGAGCTGCCTGCACAAATGAACTGTAGAGAAGACACTCAGGTGGACTTGAGAGATTACTCCAGGAGTTCAGTTACCATTCAGACCAAGACAATTAATATCATTAAAACTGTTCAATTCATCATTTCATCCATTACTTTTTGGGAGGCTCTCCTGTGCACAGATTGGTCACCTTTTTTTGTCTGAAATTAAGGGCTTTGGAAGACCCTGAGGATATGGTATAGGTGCAAATACTTATTCTATAGGACCTATTCTCTGACAGACGAGGCGTTGGAATGTGGGATTAGAATTGGTGGCTAATTTATTCAGCCGCACAGATATCGTGGGCTGAATGGGCTCACTTTGTTCTAGAAAGTTTCAGGACATTTATAATGAGCTGGTTCATTATAAATGAATATTTGTTGATGAGTAACAGGAAAATAGTTAATCAAATAATTAATAATTTCGCTAATATAATGCATTTTAATTGTCTCAAGTGTCTGACCAAATTAAATGTGTCATTTGTAGGTTGGGTAATTTGAGGAATCGTTACGAATCAGGAGCAGAAAAAACTCCTTCCTATTCTTTAAAGAATGCTGTTGGATCTCAGACACTGAACTAATCTATCATGTCATGCAGACTCCAACTGGAGTAAGACTGCAACTCATTCTTTGTATTTTACTAAGGTTTCAGTCAAGATCCTGCAGACAAACATTGGAATGTTTGGGACTTAGATGAAATGCAGTGAGTGGAACCACTATTTATTGATGATTGAGTAACATTGGAAATTGCTGAAACAAATAGAAATTTTCATCGTGGACTGATCAGAACATTCTGCAAGAATACCAATGCAGGAGAAAAAAAAAGTTTATACTTTATGAGAAGATGGTCTGATTGATTAGCAAGAAGACTCTGTTTAGTAATGGCAGTCCCATGGTGAATACAACTATTAATGATGATTGACAGTAAACATCTAGGTTTTGTTTAAATTGTAAATCAGGCAGGGTGAATCTGATTGATTAGTGCACTGACCTGAAAAATAAACCATCTAGTCACCTGAATGAAAGCAACATACAACGGATACTGGAAATCTGAAACAAACAGAGAGAACGCTGGAGATCCTGAACAGTCAGGGCAGCATTTGTGGAAATAAAGTTAACGTTTCAAGAATGGTTTGACTACCCGGTAGATTTCTCCAGCATTCACTGGATTTGTTTCACCAAAGTCAGCCTTTTTGGTGATTTGAAACAGGCGTGGTGCTCTAAATGTTTCTTTTGTTAGCAAAGGACAAGGCCCTGTGTGTTAACATTTTGAGCTTCCATTACACATGAGCGCAACGAGCAATCCTAAATTGGTTGGAGTCATAGAGGTAGACAACACTGAAACTTCAATTCAACTCATCCATGCTGACCAGATATCTTAAATTAATCATTTGTCAGCACTTGGCCCATATCCCTCTAAGCTGTTCATATTCATATACTCATCCAGATGCCTTTTAAGTATTGTTATTGTACCAGGCTGCAGCACTTCCTTTGGCAGCTTATTCTATACACACACCATCCACTCTATGAAAACGTTTCCCTTTAGGACTCTTTTATATCTTTTTCTTCTCATCTTAAACCTATACCCTCTAGGCTGGAAAAAGACCTAGTCTATTTATGCTATTCATGCCCTCATGATTTTATTAAACTCTGTAAGGTTGACCCTCAACTTCTGATGTTTTAGGGAAAAAACACCAGTCTATTCAGCCTCTCCCTATAGCTCAAACCCTCTGACACCAGCAACATCCTTCTAAATCTTTTCTGTACTTTTTCAAGTTTAACAATACCTTTTCTATAGAAAGGAGACCAGAATTGAATGCAGTATTTCAAAAGTGGACTAACCAATGATCTGTACAGCCATAACATGACATCCCAACTCCTATACTCAATGCACTGACCAATAAAGGCAAGTGTACCCTGTCTACCTGTGACTCCACCTTCAAGGAACTGTAATCTTGCATCCCAAAGTCTCCTGTTCAGCACACTCCCCAGGTCTTTATTATTAAGTGTATGTCAGTGTCAATGTTAATTCCTTACATACTCAGGATTATCAAGCAAATGCTGTCTAATTGTAGATTACGTCTAATGTTAAAAGTTGTGTTGCAAATTCTGCCAGTGCAGCTCATTGTAAATGGCTAGTCTATCAATTTTTGTGTTTCACTGAACGGTCATGCTGTTTTATATTATTGGCTTGTCTTCGAGATGTACATTGTATATACCAGGCATCACAATGGCACTGAAATTCATATACCATATACTCATTTGTGCGATAGGCAGAACTTCCTTTTGCCTTGACAGCAGCACGGTATTAGTGGTGAAACCCATTAACATGGTTACTACATAAAAGCAGGGTGAAACAGCTAGTTTCACTTGCTGCTCAAATATTTGAGATATCTTACTATTCCATGACAATCTGAGGTAGACTGGGCAAATTTCAGGACAAAGAGAGACCACATTAGGGCCTTTATAAGTTTATGGGTAGCCATTATCCCACAGCACAGCTTTGATGTGCTATATTTCAGCACCGAGTTTGCACAGTGAACAAATGGCATGGACCTACTTATGAGGTTGTTCTTAAGGATAATTTTAGATGTACCCAGAACATATATTCACCAGTGAAAGTCGGTTTGTGATAGACAGTATTAGAGAATTCCTAGGTCATTTTCTCAATCAGAACAATGGGGAATGGGAGCTCATTTGACTGTTTCACTCCGCACCTTCATCTACCTATTGCATTTCCAGGCTCCTTCCCCTCAACCCCACCCTCCTCCCATTTATCTCTCAGCCCCCTTGGCCACCTCCCCCCATTCCTGATGAATGGCTCATGCTCAAAACGTCAACTCTCCTGCTCCTCAAATGCTGCCTGACTAGCTGTGCTTTTCCAGCACCACACTTTTTGATTCTGATCTCCAGCATCTGCAATCCTCACTTTCTCCAAAGTCAAGGAATGGCTTAAGTCACTCTGAAAACAGTCCAGTCCCTTCAGTTTACCCTCGAAAGCTAAATATCCCAAAGGTTTGAATAACAGGTAAAACTAGCTGTTCTATGCTGCTACAATGCAGTAACAATATGAAAGGTGTTCACCACAAACAAAATGCTGCTTTCCAGCCAAAAAGATGGACTGCCTACATCAGAAATGAGTGATGTGATTTTCAGTGTTGGCGTGATGCCAGGTAGATAGGCTGTAATCACTAAGACTCACAGATTATGTCAAACAGCATGTCCCTTTGCCTGTTCACATCAAGCAAGTTAGTAACTACACCCAACTAAGCCACAATTGAAAAGCTTGCAATATAGTGTCTAACCCTAAGTGTGATTCTGCAATTGAAGAATATTTGCGAGATAATCTTAACATGTGAAGAATTATGCTGACGCTCAATTAAGGATTATCAGTCAGGGTCACAGTATAGTGCACTTGCGTGTATTGCTTACTGTATATATACTCAATACCCTGTTCTTTCCAAACAGAAAGAACATGGAGGCACACTGTGCTTATATCACCTCAGCAAAATAGGTGACAGTCATTCACTGTTTCATTTCTCAGGCAATGTCCTGACTAATCAGATTCAAGTTGTCTACTTTAAAATTTGAACAAAGCCCAGCAGTTAACTGTCAATCAGCATTAATGGAAACATTTTCTATGGCAGTGTCTTCTACCAATCAGAGTTCACTTGCCAATCAACCAGCACTCATCACTCATGATAATGCAAATGCTGGTTTTACACTTGAATTGGAATTTGTGCAGAATATCATGATGGATACAAGATGAAAATCTTTAACAAAATGAGTTTTTTCAACTCTACTCATGGTCAGTACTACCAACTAATTAAATGTTATGATCTACAGAATGAAAATTTAAATCTCACTAAAAAGAGAATTGAGCTCCAGAATTTTATCTGTTTAAACATTAATGTCATTTTACATGTTTACGAATAATATTATTACTTATATTCTTAATTACATGTATTCATCTCTATTGATTTTTAGAGATTGAGAAGTAATTTGCACTTCAACTTAAATGGTTATTGTTCAATGTAAATTAGACTTACATTTCCAAATATTAAAATTAATTCGCATTTAATTTACATATTTTACTAAATATTTCCTCTGATTAGGGAGAAGCTCTTTTGCTAATCGGTGACTATGCAATGTGGACACTGGGTGGGGTAAACATATTCAGATTTTCATTGTGTGTCAATGAGTAATTAGTCTTTTATTCAGCATGAACTGCATTAAAGCTCTTTGCAACATTAATTACACTGACCTGCATTCCAATAATGGCATAGATGAAAAACAACATAGCAATCAGGAGACAGACATAAGGTAATGCCTGCAAAAGAAACAAAGTAAGCATCTCTATACAGCAAAAAAAACTATACAGCAATCAATACAATAGGAACATTAGCATTTTATCAGAATATTGGATAAAATGCACACAGTTCTGTATCTTTATTTTATTATCCTGCTATTTATGCTCACTGGACAATTTGTTGGTTAGGTATTACAATAAATTTGAATTAATCTAAGTCTATGAAACATTCGCAAATTCTCAGAAAATAATGGGTATCAATTTGATGTAATTGTCTGGCAGATCCTTTTGTAGGATTTTGATCATATGTTTTATGGCCTTGAGTGAAATTCTTCTGGCACTCTATGAGGACAATTCATAAAGAAACATACAATTTAATGGTCATTTCTATTTTGGTCTAATCGCTACCTTTTTGAAGCCATTGTAGGATAGTAGTTCAAACCACATAGAAGCTGAAGAACTCACAAAAACAAGAAATAAACATTTATTCAGTTGAAGAGTTCTCAAACCATATGATGGCCAAATCAAACCAGCCAGGACTTTATTTAAAGCTATAAATCAACATTCTACTTGGTTTTGGTATAATGAGAGCTGTTAATGAAAGATGCATGACACAACGACTCTGTCCCTCTCAGAGCAACGTGCTTTTAGTTTTCACTGCTTTATGGAATACTTATCTGCTCTATGCACAAATACAATTACATTATGTTTTAGATTGCCTAAATTAAAAGCAAACATGCAAAAATGTCAGGTTCACTAAATAAATAACATTTCTCTTTAGTGTTGCAGTTAATGACAAGGAACTTGGCATTTTGCCTTTTATCTCATTTGAAAATATGTTTCTACCTGAGTGGGTATCAAATCTAAATCTGCGAGAGTCCAATGGGTGGAAGGATTTGACCATAGTTCGATTATTTATACACATAGTAAACTTTGTAATTAACATATTTAATTGTAAAGAGAAAACCTTAATGCCAACATTAATGTGACTTCATAGTTAGTTTTGCTGCATTGAGGGAATGCATACTGTAGGTAGATTCTAGTCTGAGTTGAAGCCATGTTCTCCTGCTAATGTCGTTTTCTGTCCCAATCTGTTCTGGAATGCGGTACCCAATGATTATAGCTGATTAATGTTTCCAATGCACAAATGAAGGTGACACAAAGACACCTACATTACTAGCAAGGACGTTCCTGGTCTTGGGGGGAATGGGCTGAAACATGGGGGAACAATGTAGAAAACTGCATCAAATGACACCCAGATATTTCTGTTACGGTGGAAAATTCTGAGTTATGAATGGTGTAGACAGCCAACTTAATTAATGTCCCTGTGAAGGGAATTTTTACCAACTCACTGAAATATTGCTGGCAACCTCAGGCAAGGGGCTGTAGATGTCCTCTCAATCCCCGAACTTCCTCAGCAGTGCTCATCTTTTCTGGTGGAGCTGCTAAATCTCTAGAAGTGCTGGCCATTTCAAGTGCCCCATCTACCATCCTATGTATAACCTGCCAGCTGATGTTTTAAAATCATAATCTAAATGAACTGTCATTTTGTTCAGCTTGGTTTAAGACAAAACAGTGAACTCTACATGACCAGCCATTATTGCACTCATTAACTGAATCAGTCTGAAGTGCTAGCTCAAAAGTCAAGCTCTGCACATTAACATCAATGGGATGAAGTTTTGGCAGATTTTCTGCTCAATTAACAACTGTCTTCGGTGATCATTTGTGCCCACTGCAGGGATAAAACTGCAACTAATAACCAGAAGGTGGCAGAATTACACCATAAAACTCAGGTCCACTGAACACAACATGAAAATACAAGTAATTAACCTTGTTAACTACAATTACTAAGCAATAGAACAGCTCTTCTATTGATCCAAACTTAAAGCTGCCCTTATATGGGTTTTAATGCTTCCTGTTTTAGATTATCTGGGTCCAGGCTACATTTTCAGTTTGTTTCAGTTCAGTTATGATGTTCTGAGACGCACCTTAAAAGACTGCACAAACGTCCAGAGCAAAATACGAATGGTATATCCCTGACGGAGGAGCTTGATAAGACGTGCTGCTCTGAACAACCGCAGGAAGCTGAGATTGATAAAGTTATTCTGGTGAAAGCAAAGAATTCAGGGTACGGTAATTGTCAGCAACCAGAAACCTCTCAGTATAGCAGTGGAGTTCGCACTGCAATGAATTTTTTTAAAAGAAGCACTCATAATGTTGTATTTCACTTGTCACATCTATTCCTCATTTGAAATATGTGAATTTAACAATAATTGAATATTTTTCAGAGGTTCATTATAAACAAATAAACAACTGGATTGAAAACATTTATCTTGTATCGAAATACTTTACTGATCACAATTTGAATTGAACTTCTTTTTCCAATTAAGGTCACCAAGGGACAACGTTGGCAGCATTTATCAGGATGAGAAAATTTACACCAGGTACAATAATATTACTGCAAAACAAAAAGAGAAATATGGATGGAGAACAAACGTTGAACATATTCCTGTCAAGAGAAATGTAATTTTAATTTACAAATGCACATTAAACTTTCAATAATATAATTAATGTAATCTTAGGTCATAATTACATTTTAACCTCTGGTTTTGGAAGACATTTTTTTGTCACTTATTAATAACAACACTAATATTAGACCTCGTTTCATCTTCCAACCTTTCCTTGGAATACACAAAAAGCCAAAGTGTTTGATTTGTGAAAGATGAATGTTTGTAGATAATTTGTATTTATTGAACCTCTGAAAATTAAGTTATCATTTAAAACATAGATTATTTGAAAGCATTGCAGAAAATGAATGGTGCAAGGTTAAAACATTTCTGCTTAACTCTTTAAACACTCCATTGCTATTCTTATGCTGAGGATGATGCAGGTCATTAATGTGGCAATTGTGGAAAGTCCGAACATATTGTGAATTCCAGATTTGCAATCCAACAGGGTCACAGTGGCGTTCTGAATCCATGATATCAAACAGTGTTGCCCTAAATTATGCAAAAGACTGAACTTTAAGAGAAATTAGAGTTACTGACAATGTTGCAGTTTCTAATTAGATTGCAGACTTCAACTGATAGAGCAAGTGACTGTTCCAATTCCACCTGCATTGGAGGTGGTTGCTGGAAGGAAAAACAGGAATGTCCTTTGCAAAACAAAAATGGCATGGGACTGGCATGAGAATAAGAATCTACCATCTGCAAGCATCAGCACTCCACAGCCTCTAGTTCCCATTTCTCAAATGGTTAGTTTTCACTGGATTGGCACGGGATTTGCTAATCATCTTCATGAAACATTTTAACATATGCTCTTCTTCATCATTCTGTTTTTTGGAAGGGACTTAAAGATGTATTTAGAATTTGCATTCATGAAATGTGGCACACAGATGGAGGCCGTTTGGCCTGACTGCAATGGGTGCAAAACCGACTCACACGAATATTACATGACTGGCAGGTTTCAGTTATAAAGAGAGGTTGAATAGCTGGGACGTTTTCCCCCTGGATCACAGAAGGTTGAGGGGTGACCTTACAGGTTTACAAAATCATGAGGGGCATGGATAGTGTGAATAGACAAGATATTTTCCGCAAGTTAGGGGAGTTCATAACTAGAGGACATAAGGTTTAGTTTGAGAGGGGAAAAATTTAAAAGAGACTTAAGGGGCAACTTTTTCACACAGAAGGTTGTGTTTGTGTGGAATGACCTGCCAGACGAAGTACAATTACAACATTTAAAATATATTTGGAGGGTACATGAATAGGAAGAGTTTAGAAGGATATGGGGTCAAATGTAGGCAAATGGGACTAATTCACTTTCGAAAATCTGGTCAGTACGGACGAGTTGGGCTAAAAGACCTGGTTCGGTGCTGTCTAACTCTATGATTCTGGCTCTTGAAGAGAACTAGCCATTCAATTACAGTTTAGAGGTCTACGCCACAGAAAAAGGACCTTTGGCCCATCAGTCTGTGCCGATCAAAACAAGCACCTAATTAAATCTGCTATGTTAATGAATTTGTGGAAAATACAGTTGAACACTATCACCATAATAGTTGGATCTGTTAATGGACTTGCACATTTTAGTTGTGTTATTAACACGAATATACATAAAGTTAAAGATTTTCCTAGAAAATCTTCCTGAGACCATCCTTCTTGACAGTAAAATGAATTGATCGCGAACAGCAATATTCTTTTTCAGGATTGGGAGTGTTTAAAATGTCTCAGCATTGGACCAACCAGTCATCTGCAAATAGCAATGTTAAACTCTGAAGCATTTTCGAGAGTGTTCCTCTTGAGTTATTTTTATAACAACCTGTAAATATCAGAATCCATCCAATGGAATACCCAACTCATTAAACAGATTGAACTCCATTGCTTAAAAGTGAATGATAATCATCAAACGTACAAAATTGGTTAAAATGAACTCAGATATACACTCAGATATTAGATCTTATACAGAAGTCCATGCTACACGTACTGGACTTATTCACCTGGTTATCAGACATTGAGCCCACAGGCAAATTATTTAATGCCAAAAAGATGATGTAGTTCAAATGTAATTAAGCATATATTTAAAAAATAAACATATGCATGAAGCATTTGTGAGATAGTAGCAGTCAGTTTTAAGCATGCATGCAATATTAACCCATTCCTGCCCAGTTGGAGAAAATTCCAAGCTTTGGTTGTGATCAACAACTGGACTATTCCCAAGGTAAAAGCACCAGGAGTAGCTATAATAGTCATACTGCCAGCTAGGTTCTGCAGGTTCCTCTAAGGAAACAAGCACCTGAATAATTCTTTCATATGATCTTGAGTATTGAATTTGACACATCTTGTTTTTCTTGATCAGCAATCAGTGATAGGCTCACTATCCAAGAACTGATTTTATTTTTGAACAAGGAGGTAATCAGAAACAAATTATTTGGCTGATACGTGAGGAACACGTTTGAATTGATGAATTCATTAATCAAGTACATTAAAGAAACTGATGGTTGTCAGTTTGGGCCACTACTACAAGAGCCCAGAAAAGACTGACTGGAAATTGAATTGTAAAACAAAGCAATGAAGCTAAGATCCAGGCCAGAATCTTGTTTTTTTTCCTGAAAAACCAGGACATTACTTAATTGCTATGGAATTTGTTAAAAGTTTACTTGCTTTCTCACAACCTGTGTTAGACTCCACCTAAACAATTATTTCTCAATCAGAAACTAAAGCTTGGCCAAACCAAATACAAAAGAATTTGCAACTAAATGCCTTCCCCTTAATGAGAGGACTCTGAACTCACATATTTTCTTCAATCTGACAACACTATTTTGATCCACGTAAAACTTCTAATGTTATTTAAGATTTGAATGATGAGTTTAAAATGTTAACTGGACATTTAGTTCTGAAAAGTTGCAACTTGTTTCAAATTCTACAGTGAGACAAATTACAGAAATCAATCCATTCCAAGCCAATGGCTGGTCTCAATTCAATTAGTGGTTGTTTTTAATTATTGTTTAGAGTGCAGACATTGGGCCTTCAACATTTAGCAGGCATTTGTATTTTTCTTTCTTCTGCTCTATTCCCTGTAAGTTGTTACATATCAGGAGTTGATTTGAAATGGCAGATTAAATTTTACCTAAGGTGCTTTTAATTACAACTTGCTTCTTTGGAAATAAGTTTGGGTTTGGCATGCATGTTCCTTTTCAATGTCTGTGCCCAGAGCTGGCTTGTCACTCAACTATCAATATTTGGGGTTGTTAACTGAAAGAATAAGGAAACATGTGATGAAAGAATGCACCAAGTTTCCATTTTCTCTGCCCTTGTCTTTCTACAAACTTTATTTTCTTTGGGAGAGAGAAAGAGAGTCTATGAAAAAAAAAGGTTGGTTCTAATTCTGCAGTGGATCAATGATTAAATATACTCACAGACTCTGTCTTAGTGGAATTGGAGAAAGGGGAAACCACAGTGAAGTATTTGGAAGTGACATTACGTTTTCTCATCAACAGAATGATAGACTGTAACAGTTCAGTACATTCTTAAGGATCAGAAAACTGGAGAGTCATAGAGTCCTGATATCAGGATCTTTAACAGTAACACACAAATTAATTTCCTAACTCAATGCTTGAGTGGGGAATAGCTTTCTTGACATTTGCATTTGGGAATATTAAATATAATTATGCATTCAGAGAAATGTGTGACTGGAATAAAACTGGTATCTAATGGTTACAGCTGACTTAACACTAATTTTACTAAATGTCAATTGTGTTAATCACCCCATTAGAGACAAGAAAATACTGTCACTTGTGGAAGAAAATAGCATTATCAAATACTGGCCCAGAAGATAAGTCTGATTAGCATTGAGGATGTTAGATTGTGTGGTGGGCATGGGAGGAGTGGATGGTTTGGTATTCTCACCAAAATGTCAGGAAGACACACCAGTCCTTCCATTTTTAAATCAGCAGGGAGTCAAAGAGTGGTTTCATAATGATCTCTGATCCCTCTTAGGAAAATTGATCATGTAATTACTAAGTATGGGCCCTACAGCAAAGCCCCAACATCTTTGAGAAACCAGATATGTTGTTGGTGACTGAGGCTTTACAGGATTTCTGAGGTCATTGACTGTTCCATCAGAGGCCTAAAGAATCACTGCAAAGTCAACTTATATTTCTTTACCTCAAGAATACTGCCATCTTTAGGTGAAAGGAGCTCAAAGGTAGATTGTCTCTTTATGGAGCACATTGAGAAACACCCAAGAACTTGTTATTCTTAAAGCAAACTTGAGATCCAACAAACTCATAACGCATTTGCTATTGCCTATCAGTTCCTATGTCTGGAGTCCCTGGTTGGATTGTTATTGGAATTTCTAAAGAACTCCTGCTGTTTTGAAATGTGATTTGATCTTTCATTAAAGATCTGAACTCCATTCTGGGCTTTCTTCCAAAATAGAGAGGGGAATTACATATCTTGCCAGCATGACCCTCGGCACTTTCTCTTTGACATAAACAGGAGTTAATTTGATGATAGTACAAATCTTAGGGTGCACAGTTCTGCCTCAGTAGGGCCATCCCTTTGGCAGATATTAATAGTGACTTGTGCTTTTGAGATACAATAGCAGAGGAGCTTATATTGCTTCCCTTGCTATTTTAGTTTTTCTCTGTTTTATACACTATTTTTCCCTTTGGCAAAGCTGCAAACTGAACAGCTGTGAATAAAAATATAGTGTTATGGATTTTTTTTTGAGATTTCCTCTCTAATTGAAATCAGGTTGATCAATATTTCTGACATGTTATTGCAGATGATATTGGACTTGATCTGAATTGAGCTAACCTGCTGATGGAAAATGCCAACAAAAACCCATTCCAAATCATCATTGCAATTCAAAAAGCTAATTTAGGCCAGATTTGAAGCAGGTAGGTCATTTAAATGTTTTCTCCTCTCCCATCCGTGTTTCTCCAATGTTTTGGAGCAGACCTTTTTCAATAGCCAAACCTGATAAATACCATTGGGGGGGATCTTCCTGGGAAGACTAATTCAGCTCCCAATCAAACAATCAAAGTGAACAAGTGAAGCAAAAGTTTTCTGAGTTCAGTGAGTGGCTCTCCACCAGAGCAATTCCTCCAACCTAGTTATAACTTTGCAAAATTTACAATAAAAAAAGTTTATTTCTAATTCTATAGAATTACATCAAGAGATTATTATTATTGTTGGTAAAAGTAAATTAAAGCAGGTTTAACTGCAAAGCTGAAGAACATACTTATACTATCTTCTGTTTTTTCTTTCCTCAGTATCTTTCCTATATTCCTTTTCATTTCAGTTATTTCCTCCTTTTTGTTTTAAACCAGAGACTATTATTAAAGTTCAACCATATTGTTTCAGGTTACACTTCAAACTCTCCTCGATAGATTATAAAGGTTGTGTACTCCCAAAGTCTGTCATCAGCGTGGCAAAAGGAAAACAGGTTTGGGCCGAATAAACTGCTACAGTGAATACCACACACTCCTGCACATCAGATCACAGCAGCAGCAGAAAGAAAAAGCTTCACCTCTGCCATTTTTCATGCACCAATTAACCAGAAAAGCAAATTATAAAGCAAACCGATTCCAATCAAACAAGAGTTCTTAAATTGATGAAACCAACCCGTTGCTACATGTTGATGTTGTTCATGGATGATTGATGTTGGCAGGATGCAAAGAAAGGTTGTGGTGTTTTTTGGGAGGGAGCAGCAGGTGTACAACATACAGACGAATACATGGGTTTTCATATTGTGTGTTGATTGAATGGCGTGATTCAGCAGGACCGTTGGAGAAAATAAGGAACAAAAACAAGAGGAAATGAGAAATCAGATGAGCAAAATCAAACTCACTTTTAAAAAAAAAAGACATCACTTCAATCATATTACAGTCCAGCAAATCAGTGTTAGAACTCATGACCTGCACAGTGATGCTGAAAAGGACTACCTTGGAGTAAATCAGAATGTGGGGTCATTGCAGATTTACCAGAAAATAAAAACCAATACACAAATAAGGAGCGACAATTTTTAGTCAACTAGTCACCAATTGAATAGCAATTTTATAATCGAATAACCATGTGACATGTAACACAAAAGATCTAAAAATTCTATGTTGCCACCAGCTTTTAATAAATGACAGCAATTTAAGCACATCATTTTTTGTTACAAGGAATAGCTTACTTGTTATTTATTTCTTACTTAGGTATTTAGAACTTTTTTAATGCATTGAATGCCACCTTAAATCAATAATTTTTATTTCAACACAATCACCTTCTGAAGAATATATTTTTACTTTACAATTATTGGATCGTACATTTTACTGATGGAAAGTTTCATTCAATGGCATCAGAGATTGGGATGGAGGTGCTGTGCCCAGTTTGTCAGTGTTTAACTTTAAACACTCGCATCAAAGCTCAACACTGGAGAACTTGCGAACTCGAAGCTCAGAGTCCTTTTTTTCAACCACCTTTCCACTTCATGAAGTATGTCTCCTGACACAATTCCCATAAAATTTACTCTGCACTAAGCTTAATTGTTACAATTTTATTAATGCAAAACTAAAGGGCAGGTGGAAACCCACATCACAAACAAGTTCCATGGGGCAGTGTGATCCAGAGTGTTCTACTGGAAACCTATGTGCAAAGACCATCAGGGGACAAAAGCATCAGCCTTGACAGTGATGCCACCACAGTTAAATAGCAGTAATCACTGCCCAGGGTCAAATATAACTGGAGTTCAAAGATGTGCAGGTTAGGTGAATTGGCTATTCTAAGTTGCCCGTAGTTTTAAGTGGATTAGTCAGGTGTAAATGTAGGGGAATGGGTCTGGGTGGGTTGCTCTTCGGAGGGTCGGTGTGGACTTGTTGGGCCGAAGGGCCTGTTTCCACACTGTAGGTAATCTAATTTAATCTAATCTAATCTAAATAATAAATTGCACATTGTATGTGATCTTGTAGGCCTACTGATGCTGAAGAATTGTAGCCCAGCTCTAGTCAGCAGCTTCAGAAGAGGAAGGGAAATTTTTTTTTAGTTCAAAGTTGACGTGGCTATAAACTTAATAGAAAGTAAAAGAAGACAACCTCACTTTAACCTGTGCCCACTAACTGCTAGAAATGAATGATTATTCAAAGTAATCCTGAATTGTCGCTCCTAAAGGAATATACTGACACAAATAAAAATTACAACTGCATGAATACAAATGCATTGTTTATTGATTTGAACAAAAGAATAAACAATACAAGCTGTAGGTGGATAGGATGTATAGTAATTAGAAATGATTCTGGCAGAAGTGCCATTTTAATGCATCTAATAAGAAACCTTGTAATAATTTAATCACACACATATCAGCCAGATGGGTCGCCTGGTGTACATCTGTCACATTCTCCAGCATTTCCAGGAAACCCCTTTTTTCCCTCAGGAAAGCTCAATTTAATATCACATAATAGTTTGTGTCATATTTCATGCATTTTTATTTGAAACTTAAATGTCTGAATATGAATGTTTGTATTTTAACTTGCTAATGCTAAGAAAGTAAGTGCAGTAGTGGAAATTAACACCCAGAGCAAAATGTACTTCTATTAAATGGCGGCATGGTGGTTCAGTGGTTAGCAAAGCTGCCTCACAGCACCAGGGACTCAGGGTCGATTCCAGCATTGGGTCACTGTCTGTGTGGAGTTTGCACATTCTCCACATGTATGTGTGGGTTTCCTTCGGGTGTGCTGGTTTCCTCCCACAGTCCAAAGATGTACAGGTCAGGTGAATTGGCCACGCTAAATTGCCCGTAGTTTTTGCTGCATTAGTCAGAGGGAAATGGGTCTGGGTGGGTTACTCTTCGGAGGTTAGGTGTGGACTTGTTGGGCCGAAGGGCCTGTTTCCACACTGTAGGGAACCTAGCCTAAACAGCTGGTAAGACAATATCTGGAACTGATGGCCTCCATCCACGATATAAAGCACCCATCTCTTTCAGGTTTTGTCTATGTGTATATGCATAGGCATTGAACTGTGCACATTTGCAGAAATCCTGTCTCCTTTTCCTTTGGATTCTTACTTGGCATTTTCCCCTCCATCTTTTCTGCCCAATGTCTTGTGTCTTCTTAGTGGACATTTCAGGCAGCTATGCAGGCTATAATCCATAAAATGTTTCATAAAGGGGCTGACACTTTAGTATTTCCTCTTGAGGGAATGCTGAAAAAAAAATCTGCCAGGTCATTAAGGAATATGTAATCTTAAATTTGTTGCTTTTGGGAATAAATGATAGTTTTTTATCTGCTTAATGTAGTCTCATAGAAATCTCAGCCTTCTCAAGTTGGGAACCTCAAGTAAGTTCTTAGGTGTAACATGCAAAGAAATCAAGTCAGTTGTGAAATCAAATTGTGTGAAGCAAGTCTTCCATATTTTTATGAGAAATTATTGGTGTTAAAAAGATTGAAATGACCTTTTTCTTGTTGTTTACAAAATTAGAGCAGTTATCACCACCATTTAAAACATCACTAACATAACCTTACAGTGGTGTCGATGGTAGCCATGATGTGGAGGTGCCAGTGTTGGACTGGGGTAGACAAAGTTAAAAATCACACAACACAAGGTTAGAGTCCAACAGGTTTATGGAGCACTGCTCCAAAGGCTTCTATTTTCAAATAAACCTGTTGGACTATAACCTGGTGTTGTGTGATTTATAACCTTTTAGGGCAGATCAACTCAAAAGCTCCATAACTTAGGATTTAGGGGGCTCACTAATGTCAAGACGTTATCAAGCAAGATCACAAGAAAAGTACAAATGATGAAAGAAAGCAACCTACTCCTGGAGGTCAACCACCAGGGTGATTTTGCTATTCTTCATATCATTTCATCGCTTTGAAGCAGTAATTGTACGCTGTCATTGTTAGATTGAACACAGCTCAAGAAACTTTAGAATTCAGGACTAACTGAGTGCAATTCAGAACTTGGCTGGCATTTCTGGACAGATCCCAGTTGGCATTCTGGGACAAAAGAAATGATGCCAATGAATATTGACCTGTTTATATAAACATACTGACAAAACCTCATGGCTGATACTAAATAAATAGGTCTCTGGTGAGTCCATAGCCAGGTACAGCTCATTACAAAGTTGCATTGACATGAAAGCTAAGATTTATTTGTGGCAAGTGCATTTTACTGGAAGCACTCCATTTGTACTTTTCCCCCAAAAGCATCTGTAATTTCAGTTGGAGTTGCTGAAAGCTACTTTAAAAAAATATGATTTTTTTTATATTTAACAAGAGCAACAATATATTAGTTTGTTGTTCACATTGAAAAGGTGACAGTCACCACAGGCAAGCTACAAAAAAGACCTCTTCCTTAAAACAAGGATTGATGTTCAACCCCAGAGAAAAGTGAAAGAATAATAATTAATGTTGAAAAGTTTAATGGATAAACATCAAAAGTGATTCCATCATCATTATTTTAACAAACAGTCCATGTAAAAAAAAAACAAGCTTAGTTAAAATAGTAAGCAAAGAACCATACTAAGTTTGTGATTGTTAATACCACCATTAATAATCTCTAACATGTAATTTTCCATCTTTCTTGGCATTAGTTTTGTTATGGAGATGAAGAGTAGCCATGCAGTGGGTTAGAATATCATCAACATTAAACACATTTAAAGTTGTTTCTGGGCACTAACTTCTATTGTTTGGAGACAGCATGAAGTACATTTCCAATGTTCCAAACTGAATATCTTTATAAAATCCTTTTATACCATTTCAACTCCCTATCACAGTTTCAGATGAAGAAGGCAAATTAAGTACTACCTAAAGCCAAAATGTGGGAGACCTTGAGCTGTGGACTCTTGGTGAGGCTGATACCAGGCTGAAAGTGCCCGAGCTGGTATCAGTGACAAAATGGGACTTCAACCTGCTGCCATCTGGCAGGCTGGATCCAATCCCAGTTTTCAGGAGCAAAATATTGTTTTACTTGTTTCATTTCATTTTTCCCCCCACAATCTGGTGCCTTCAGAGACTGGAGTGGTCAAGAGAGTGTTGACTGCAACACATCGAATCAATACAGTTCAACATCATGCTCATTAAATAGGAAGCTGCTGGGGGAAGTGGGGGCTGGGGAATGTGTGGTTGATTATGGAGAGGGAGAAGAATTTGGAGAAGTAATGAACCAGAAGAAAGCCACATCACGTTCTCCCCGTTCAATTTGCCACCCCGTGGCACCCCAATTATTAGTTGAAAAATGCCTGGAAAGTACATTTGCAATGACAACTATCTGAAACAACTTTCATAACATTTCCAGAGCCCAAATCATCATCCCATATAAAGAATTTCTGTTGCAGTGTAAATAAAGGAATTCAACAAATCCTCATCATATCAATTTAAATTAAGCAAACTGGTCAATTTGGAGTCTAACTATTGTTCCAAAATAAAAATTCAAATGCAGATTATGTAAGAATCCAGTTCAACATCACATTGCACCTCAAATATTGGAGAGAAAACTGATTTTAAAATGATATCTTGATTTAGGGGTGATACACTTACCGCCAGCTCAGTGACTAAAATATCAGTAATACTTCCCAATACAGTTACAAAGTCAAACACATTCCATGCATCGCGGAAGTAGTTCTAAATCAAACAAAACAAAAAGGGAAAATCAAGATCAGATTGCCATCAGATTGGGTGTTCATCTTTGTGGTCATTCAGATAATGTTGCAAGATTGTCTGTGAAACTAAGCTATCTTGTTATTTCAGCTCCACTTCCCGTAGTATAAATGTTAAATAATCCAAAGGATACTTTGTGGCAAAGTGCAATAATGCCAACAGGAGGCAGTCTGATGCCGTGGTGTCTGCAGTGCAAACATTTTCACAGCCTCATTGGACAAACCTGAGACATTTGTACTAAAGCTTTGGGACAGGCAGCTGTGTGTCAAAAGACAATTTAACAAAATGCAAGAGAGTGTACTTCTCTGTATGGATTCTGGGACACATACAGATTTCCAGTTTTTCAAGGAAGATTATAACACAGAATTTTACCACTGAAATTTGGTCATTTGCACTTTTGTTGCTTCAGGCCAATCTCAGACAAGTACATAGATCATTGATACCCTTAGAAGACGATGTACCTGATCAGTGTTGCATGTGCACCTTGCCTTTAAGAAAATTCACTTTTAAAAACTCCATGTGTTGCATATTTTCAATGTGGAGACTTTGCCTTGTGGTGAGTCTGCTAATGATTTGTGAGTTGCACACAGAAATTATTTGGTTTTCTGTAATGTCTGTTTTTCAACTTACAATCTGTTTTACTGTCTGCAACTAAATTAGCAGTTAAAAAATCCCTGACGAGCAATTGACCATTAGACATTATCATTAACATGACAATCAGCATCAATTAAATAATAAGATACAAGAATTCCACTTTGATTATAATTTTAAAACTAACTGATCTTTTTCTTCTTTTTTGGCATGCCATAGTTACCTCAGTTTATTAAAGCAATTAAGAATCTTTAAGTTAAAGAAAAATAATGACAGTATCAGAAATAGTTGGATTAAGCAGGTCTATGCTTAACAGCAGTGGCAAAAGTTAGAGTTATTAAAAAGTATCAAAAATGTTGCAGATTAAAAATAGAAAAGATCTTCTACTAATAAATAGAATGGTTTTACATTGCATTTACAAAGTATCTTTCAGTAACATTCCAAAGAGTCCTCCATAAAATCAAATGAATGTGTAAAGTGCAAGAGTTATTGCCATGTGGGCAAATGAGACAGTTTACATGTACTGACAGGGTACAGTGTATGCCATCAGCGACTGCTTTAGCAAAATTTGTTGAGGAAGGAATACAAATGAGAAGAATTTGCTGCCCTTATTTAAAATGAGATCATTTGGTCTCCAAACTGGCAGGTTATCCAAAGAACCAGCAGTCATATCGTAACAGAGTAGATCATGTACTCAAATTCTGAAGCAGTTTAAAGCAATACCTTGCTGACATAGAGTTAAGACTGAAACTGACAAAAACAACCACTGATTACTTATGAACTTAGATATTTGCTTTATGGAGCTGCAGCTTTTAACAGGCTGAAGAAAACATTAATTTTCTCTCTTTGATTGCAAAATTATATTTGAGTCAATATCTTCACAAGATCTTTTTTTCTCATTCCAAGATACAGATTATTTTTTAATATATCACATTACAACTAGTTTGTTATTTGAATTGAATTATAACGTACCAGAATACCAAATGCAATAAGCTTCAGCACACACTCCATGGAAAACAGAAAAGTGAATAATATGTTCAGGTACTGCAGCATTCTGTCATAAGATTCAGGAGCATTATAAAACTACATGAAATGTGAAAAAAAAACACAAAGAATCAGTATCAGTCCTTAGAAGAACTTTGATAAAAAATAAACCAAGCTTATAATTTTTGTACAAGGAGTAAAATAATTTCCTGCCCAGAAAAGAGAGTCATTTGCTTTGCTTAAACACAGCTATGTTGAGAATTTTGGAAAACAGATTTCCATTGCAGGTTGATTGTTCAAATGCATAAGTGTATTCATACTTCATCGATGTCCATTTGAAATTTACATCAATATTTCCTTTCTTCATTCATTCCCGAGTTTATATAAAATTACACTGTATAACTCACTCCAATTTCAAGCATCAACTAGTGATGCACTAGCAACAACTTCCCATACTGCCACTAGAGTTAGACATGCCTCTTATTAAGCACCAATCTTCTCAAATCCTACTTTCTAGCATTGGCCTGCGGCCAAGTATGATTTGGCATTTCAAGTGTTCATCTAAATACTTCGTAAATGTTGTGAAGACTTACACATCTAACACCAGCTAATAAAATAAGTGTCTCATATGCTTTCTTAACCACCTGATTCACCTTTCCTACTGCCTTCAAAGGATCTTGGAAGTGCATAATCAGGTGCCTCAAATCCATCGTACATCCTAGGGTCATTTCACTTATCATTTATTCCATTGCTTTTGTTAGTCCATCCAAAATGAATCACCTCACACTTTTCGGGTTTAAATTCACTGCTCTGCTCTGCCCAGCCTGTCTATAATGTCCTGGAATCTAAGACTATTTACCAAATCACTATTTACCAAAGCACTCATTTTTGTGTCAACAGTAAATTAATTAATTATACCTCCTATATTTATGTCCAGATCACTAATATCCACTGCACACAACACAGGGAGCCAACACTGTACCCTATAAATGCCACTGAAAGTTCCACTTACAAAATAAACTTTATCCATCACCCTCTGCCTCCTGCCACTCAGCCAATTTTAAATCCAATTTATCAAATCCCCTTGGATTTCATGGACTCTTATCTTCTTGACCAGTCTCCCATACAAGCTTTTCTTAACTGCCTTACTGATCAACTGAATTAACCTCATCTAGATACCTACTTACCTCCTTGAAAAATGCAATCAAATTTGTTAGACATTGTCTCCTCCTGGCAAAGCCATGCTAACTACCATCGATTAATCCTTGTCTCTCGAAGTAGAAACTGTCTGTGCCCCAGAATTTGTTTCTAAAAGTTTCATACCTCTGATGGTCATCTGACTGGCTTATAGATCCCTGGTTTATCTGCGCCACCTTTCCTGAATAGTGCTACCATGTTAGCTGCCCTCCAGTCCTATGGTACCTCTCCTGTGTCTGAGAGAATTTGAAAATTAATATCAGAGATTCTGAAATCTCCTGTCTAGCATTCCACAGTATCTTGGGATATATCTCATCTGAGCCTGGGAATTTCAAAGTTTCAAACTTGCTAAAACTGCTAATACCATCTCTCTCTCAATGTGAATTTGTTCAAATATATCACAGGCCATCATTCTGATTTCCATATCTACATCTTTCTTCTCCATAGTGAATACAAAGTATCCATTTAAAATCTCAGCAAATGTCTCCTGGTTCTATACACTTGGGCCCAACTCTTTCCCTGTTTATCATCTTGTCATAAAGTCACAAAGCACAGGAACAGACCTTTTGGCCCAACTCATCCATGCCAACCACGTTTCCTAAAATGATCTAGTCTCATTTGCCAACATTTGGCCCATATCCCTTAAAACTTTCTTATCTATGTAATGTTGAATGCCTTTTAAATGTTGTAATAGTACCCACCTCTATAAATTCCTCTGGCAGCTCATTCCATACACCCACCAACCTGTGTAAAAAAGTTGCCCCTCAAGTCCTTTTTAAATCTTTCCATTTTCACTTTAAACCTACGCCATCTAGTTTTGGACTCCTCTACTCTGGGGAAAAGACCTTGGCTTTTCATCCTATCTATAGAACATAGAACATTACAGTGCAGTACAGGCCCTTCAGCCCTCAATGTTGTGCCGAGGTGTGAAACCAATCTGAACCCCATTTAACCTACACTGTTCCATTTCCATCCATATGTTTATCCAATAATCATTGAAATGGCCTTAAAGTTGGTGACTCTACTACTATTGCAGGCAGGCTTATTACTCTCAGAGTAAAGAAAATACCACTGACATCTGTCCTATATCTATCACCCCTCAATTTAAAACTATGTCCCCTTGTGCTAGCCATCACCATCCAAGGAAAAAGGCTCTCACTGTCCACCCTATCTAACCGTCTAATCATTTTATATGTGTCAATTAAGTCACCTCTCAACCTTCTTCTCTCTAATGAAAACAGCCTCAAGTCCCTCAGCCTTTCCTCATAAGACCTTCCCTCCATACCAGGCAACATTCTTGTAAATCTCCTTTGAACCCTTCCCAAAGCTCCCACATCCTTCCTATAATGTGGTGAACCGAGCTGTTCGCAATACTGCAAGTGCGGTGCACCAGAGTTTTATACAGCTGCAGCATGACATCGTGGCTCCGAAACTCAATCCATCTACTAATAAAAGCTAATACACCATATATCTTCTTAACAACCCGATCAACCTGGGTGGCAACTTTCAGGGATCTATGTGCATGGACACTGAGATCTCTCTGATCATCTACACTACCAAAAATCTTACCATTAACCCAGTACTCTGCATTCCTGTTACCCCTTTCAAAATGAATCACCTCACACTTTTCCACATTAAACTCCATTTGCCACCTCTCAGCCCAGCTCTGCAGCTTATCTATGTCCCTCTGTAACCTGCAACATCCTTCAGCACTATCCACAACTCTACCGACCTTAGTGTCACCCACAAATTTACTAACCCAGCCTTCTATGTCCTCATCCAGGTCATTTATATAAATGACCAACAGCAGTGGCCCCAAAACAGATCCTTGTGGTTTACCACTAGTAACAGAACTCCAGGATGAACCTTTCCCATCAACCCTCTGACTTCTTTCGACTAGCCAATTTTTTATCCAAACCGCTAAATCACCCTCAATCCCATGCCTCCGCATTTTGTGCAATAGTCTACTGTGGGGAACCTTATCAAAAGCCTTACTGAAATCCATATAAACTACATCAATCACTTTACCCTCATCCACCTGTTTGGTCACCTTGGGCGGCACGGTGGCACAGTGGTTAGCACTACTGCCTCGCAGCGCCAGAGACCCGGGTTCACTTCCCGACTCAGGCGACTGACTGTGTGGAGTTTGCACGTTCTCCCCGTGTCTGCGTGGGTTTCCTCCGGGGGCTCCGGTTTCCTCCCACAGTCCAAAGATCTGCAAGTCAGGTGAATTGGCCATGCTAAATTGCCCGTAGTGTTAGGTAAAGGGGTAAATGTAGGGGTATGGGTGGGTTACGCTTCGGCGGGTCGGTGTGGACTTGTTGGGCCGAAGGGCCTGTTTCCACACTGTAAGTAATCTAATCTAATCTAATCTAACCTTCTTAAATAACTAATAAGGTTTGTGAGTCACGACCTACCCTTCACAAAAACGTAATGACTATCCCTAATCAACTTATTTCTTTCTCAATGATTATAAATCCTATCTCTTATAAACTTTTCCAACACTTTACCCACAACTGAAGTAAGGCTCACTCAGCTATAATTATCAGGGTTGTCTCTACTCTTCTTCTTGAACAAGGGAACAACATTTGATATCCTCCAGTCTTCTGGCACTAATCCTGTACACAATGGTGGCATAACGATCAAAGCCAAAAGCTCTGCAATCTCTTCCATGGCTTCCCAGAGAATCCTAGGATAAATCCCATCCAGGCCAAGGGACTTATCTATTTTCACACTTGCCAGAATTACTAACACCTCCTCCTTGTGAATCTCAATCCCATCTAATCTAGTAGCCTGTATTTCAGTATTCTCCTCGATAACATTGTCTTTTTCCAGTCTGAATGCTGACGAAAAATATTCATTTAGTGCTTCCCCTATCTCCTCTGACTCCATGCACAACTTCCCATTACTGTCCTTGATTGGCCCTAATCTTACTCTAGTCATTTTTTATTCCTGATATACCTATAGAAAGCCTTAAGGTTTTCCTTAATCCTACCTGCCAAAGACTTCTCATGTCCCTTCCTGGCTCTTCTTAGCTCTCTTTTTAGGTCTTTCCTCGCTTACTTGTAACTCTCAAGCACCCTCACTGAGCCTTCATGTCTCATCCTAACATAAGCCTTCTTCTTTCTGTTGACAAGAACTTCAACTTCTTTAGTAAATCTATGTCCACCATGATTTTATAAATGACTATGAGGTCAACAGTCAGCCTCCTACGTTTCCAAGGAAAAAAGCCCCAGCCTATTCTGCCTCCACCTGTAGCTGAAACCCTCCAATCCTGACAACATCCTTGTAAATATTCTTTGCACACTTTCCAATTTAATAACATTATCACTATAGCAGGATAACCAGAATTATATGCAATATTTGAAATGTGGCCTTACCGATGTCTTGTACAGCTGTTACATGACATCCCAACTCTTATGCTCAATGCTCTAACTGCTGAACACTTTCTTCACCACCCTGTCTACTTGTGACACCACTTTCAAGGAACTATACCCCTGTACCCCATATCACTCTGTTCGACACACTACCTAGGGCCCTACCATTAACTGTGTAAGTCCTGCCTTTAATTGTCTTACAAGAATGCAGCACCTTGCATTTATCAAAATAAACTCCATTTGCCATCACTCAGCCCACTGGCCCAGTTGATCAAAATCCTATTGAACTCTGAGATAACCTTCTTCTATGTCCACCAAACCACCAATTTAGTGTCATCTGCAAACTTACTAACTATACCTCCTATATTCATATCCAAATCACTTATATAAATGATGAAAAGCAGCAGACGTAGCACCAATCCTTGCGGTACACCGCTGGTCACAGGTCTCCAGTCTGAAAAGCCACCCACTACCACCACCTGCTGTCTCCTACCATCAAGTCAATTTTGTATCCAATTGGCCAGCTCTCCATGGATTCCATGTGATCTAACCTTACTAACCAGCCTGCCATGTCAAAGACTTCACTAAAGTCCATGTAGGCAATGTCTGTCACTCTGACTTCATCTTGGTCTCCTCTTCAAAAAGCTCAATCAAGTTTGAGAAGTGATTTCTCACACAAAACGCCATGCAGACCATTTCTAATCAGACATTGCCTTTCTAAATGCATATGAATCCTGTTTCTCAGAATCCACGGAAACAGCTTACCCACCACTGATGTCAGGCTCACCGGTCTGTAGTTCTCTGGCTTTTCCTTGCAGCCTTTCTTAAATAAAGGCACAACATTAGCCACCCTCCAGTCTTCTGGCACCTCACACCTGGCTGTCAATGATACAAATATCTCTGCCAGGGGCCCTGCAATTTCTTCCCTAGCTTCCCACATTGTCCTGGGGTATACTTGATCGGGTCCCAGGGATTACTCTACCTTTATGAGTTTTAAGACTTCCAGCACCTCATCTTCTGCAATGTGGACTCCTTTCAAGACTGCACTATTTATTTTGTCAAGCTCCCTAGCTACAATGTCCCTGATAGTGATTGTCCCAGAGGGCCATTGAGCTGCTCTTTTATTAGAGGGAGATGATTGGTGTGAGTTTAATCTGGGATCACCATACATCAGGTGAGGGATGAGGTTGAGAAGGGAGGAACTTCATGTTAACCTGAACTAGTACAGGAATTTAACCTCCGCTGTTGTTGTCAATCTGCCGTTCAGCCAATGAGATATCCGACCCCTCCACCCCTCCATTTAGTCACTAATGTGCTCATAAAATGCCCTTGGATTTTCCTTTATTTTACCCACTAGCGTTTTCTTCATAAACTCTCTTCGCTTTTCTGATTTCTTTTTTTAAAGTAACCTGTACATTCTGTCTGCTGTTTTGAGCCCTCAGTATTTCCCATAAGCTTCCCTTTTCTCTTTCTGATCCAGTGCTGTATGCCCCTTGAAATCCAAAATTCTCTGCACTTCTTTTAATCCCATTCATAATCTTTGCAGGAACATGTTGGCCCTGCATTCTCACTATTTCCTTTTTGAATGACTTCTGCTGCTCTGATGTCAATTTCCCCACAAACAACTGCTTCCATTTCACTTTGGCCAAGTCCTGTTTTATCATGTTAAAATCAACCTTCTTCCAGTTCATAAGTTTTACTCCCTATCCATCTTTGTCCTTTTCAATAACTGCCTTAAATCCTACAGAGTTATTGTCATTATCATTAAAATGATCCCCCACTGATCTTTTACCCGAAGATTCGTTCTCATTGTACCCAAAATTAGTTCCAGCACTACTCCCTCTCTTGTCAGACTTTCTATGCACCTGTTTGAATCTATGTCTTTATAAGTTGTACTAATATGTTTTCTCGACAGGCAACATTAATCCTTCAATTATTGTCATGAATTAGGTGAGTTGTAGCTTATTTTACTGCACAGTAGCATAACAATGCAAAGCTAAACTATCACTTCATGTATAGTTGCAGTATTTATGCTTTAAATATCCCACACTACACAAAAAGGTGTGAAACAGATTATTTAAATGGCTTGCATGTTCCGATTGATTAAAAAGCACAATATTGAAGGGTTAAATCATTTTCTAGTGATATGGCTCACGTATCCAATGGAGGCGTGAGGTGGGTGGAGAGAAATGGTGGTGTAATGGTTCTGTCATTGGACTACTCATTCAGGGGACCAAGCCAATACTCTTGGAACATTGCTGTAAAATCCTACCTGTTTCAAAAATGTCCTTTATGGAAGGTATCTACTATTTTTATCCAGTCTGACCAACATGTGACTTCAGACCTGCAGTAAAATGGCCAAGTAAGCCACTCAGTTCAAGGGCAATTAGGGGTGACTAACAAATGCCATCCTTTCTCTTCATCTCCACATCCAATAGTGAAAAATTCCAACATAATTATCTTTCCATTGTAGGAGAGAAAGTTATTATTAACCACTTTAAGTAAAGCAGCCAACTGACCCAAAGCTTTTGGAGTGAAACATACCACTCAGAATATACCCTTCCTGTTGTAATGTAACATACGGAAGCAGTCATTTCCATATTTAGACACCTTTTAGATAATAAAATGTCAATGTAATAAAGATTGCTGTTTGAGAATAACCTAATGTTTTTTTGAAAGTTTAATCATTGTTTCAATGATTGACTTGGTGGTCAATGATTTGTTTACTAATTATCTTCTTATTATTGATTGTTCCATGGATAGAATCATGAAAATTGGTATAGCTGATTTATTTTTTTCATTTTAACTTCCTCAAAGGTAGTCTCATGAGCACTAATCGGAGTTTTTATTACACTGACCATGCAGTGTGTTGGTAGGAAACTATAAATTTCTTCTCAAGAAACTCACAGATGACTGTCAACATATCAGTTTTTTTTAATATAAATGCCAGCAAATGTAAGATGAAGTGATCCATCAACCATAGTCATGCTGTTCCAAAAACAGCTTCGAATTAAATAAGACCTCCAACTAATTTATGTGGTATGCTAATAAACAAAACAGATTACTTCAATCTGTATTCAAGTTCAAATGATATTTGTAATTGCTTATTCATCACAAATGAAGACAATAAGTACTCCTGAATGAGATTTCATCCATTCCAAATTTTACAATGGTCATATAGTTAATTTCTTTTAACCATATAAATGTGTAATAACCACAAGCCAAGCGACTACTAGACACTAAATTTTCAGCTTAAAACACGATAATTCCCAGTTGCCTTTCGGATTCTCTGTGACAGAAAGGGTGCAGAGGAGATTTACCAGGATGTTGTCTGGTATGGAGGGAAGGTCTTATGAGGATAGGCTGAGAGATTTGAGGTTGCTTTCATTAGAGAGAAGAAGGTTAAGAGGTGACTTAATAGAGACATACAAGATGATTAGAGAATCACATAGGGTCGACAGTGAGAGCCTTTTACCTCAGATGGTAATGACTAGCATTAGGGGACATAGCTTTAAATTGAGCTGTGATAGATATAGGACAGATATCAGAGGTAGGTTCTTTACTCAGAGAGTAGTAAGGGCGTGGAATGCCCTGCCTGCAACAGTAGTAAACTTACCAAATTTAAGAACACTTAAATGGTTATTGGATAAACATATGGATGAAAATGGAATAGTGTAGGTTAGATAGGCTTCAGATTGATTTAACTGGTTGGTGCAACATCAAGGGCTGAAGGGCATGTACTGCACTGTAATGCTCTATGTTCTAACAGGCACATCAACTCAGCCATCCTGTTATATTTCCCTTCCATCTTTCATTTATATTGAATGGATGACTAATCCAATATAACCCAATGTCAAAGTTGTCACTACCCTTGCTCTGGATAATGTAATTGTTCAATCATGCGGAGACAGTTATTTCTAGCATTTTTAACTTGTGCTGAAGACTGCTGTATTCCTTGTGAAAATAAAAGACCAGGTTTCTCAATGGCAAAATATCACATAAAAGACTTGGCATTCTTTAAAGTAGAAGAATTTGTTTTTGTCACACACAGAGAAGCAAAATTCCTTATTGTGTTTGAATTACAGCAAATAACAATGTGGAAATTACCTCAGTTTTGTTTGAGTGTCAGCTGTTACACCTTACCTTCATCATCAACACTACAGTATTGATTGCGATCATAGCCATTATAAAATATTCAAAAGGAGGGGAGACCACAAATCTCCACATCTTGTACTGAAAAGTTTGCTTGTTCTGTGGCATGTAGCGAGTCAGTGGTTTGGCACTTATAGCGAAATCAATACAGGCTCTCTGGAAGAAAACAACACAGGGTCTGAATTGAACAAGGTTACAATTATCACTCCATTTGGTTTTGTAACCTTTGAAGGGCAAAGTAAAGATTACTTAGGTCGTACATTTCAACAAGAAAGCAGCGTTAACTAAGAAGGAAATAAAACCAGTTGCACCGCAATTGCACCACCTCAAATTTGTTTCATCTATGCTACATCAAATCTTATATCTTGAATTGTGCCACTGCACAGGAAGTAATTGCAAATGTGAGGAGAGATTTAAAAAATACATTCACAGATAGCCATCATAATTTGGCTACTTTCATTCATAAGACATTTCATCTCCATCTTTCATTCACCGTTTCCTTCATTAGCTCCCTCATCACTGTGCACTCTTCAATTTCTTCTCACTTATTAATCACACTGCATTTTCGATACTATATGTACATCCTTTACTCTTATATAATCTGTGTCTCTCATTCTCACTATCTCTGCCTGAGTCGGAAGTTCTCTTTCCATTTCAGTCAGCTGACAGCCTGTATGATCCTTCTATCTTGCTTTCACTCTCCTGAACATAGAGTGTTCTTCTGTCCTGCATTAATGTTTTCCATCACTATAAACTCTCTAAATCGTCTATTCACTATCTCTCCTATTTACATTTCCATCTGTATATCATATTGAGCTGTATATGCAGTATACACCTCTTTATCACTGTATACAAACCATCTAGCATCTGTGCTTTAAATAGGTGAGTTTCATTTATTGAGTTTTGAATGATTAATTTTAATCTTACAACTTGTCAAAGTAATTGATTGGAACAATTAGATCTTCTAATAATGTCGAGCAAAAATATAGAAAAATTATTTTCAATGGTTGTACACATTGTTTTAAGTACTTGAGACTGAGTAGACTTTATTATAAAGTAAGAAATTAGACCATGGTAATCTTGACCTAATATTCTGCAAGTTTGGAAATATCAGACATCAATTTGGAATAATAGCACTGGTTTAATTAAGCCTAAGTGTATTCAATATTGAATGTTCCAGTTGAGAAAAAGTAATTAATGCCATTTATTTATTCATTCTTGGGAGTTGGCATTGATGGATATGCCAGCATTTATTGCCCATCCCTAACTGCCTTTGAGAAGGTGGTAGAGAGCTATTTTCCTGAACTCTTGCAATCATGTGGTGTAGATACACCCACAGTGCTATGCAGAAGGGTGTTTCAGGGTTTTGACACAGTGTTAATTGAGCAACAGTCATATTGTTCCAGGTGAGGGCACATGGCGTTAAAGGTGAGCTACTGGCATGGATTGAGGATTGGCTGTCTGACAGAAGGCAGAGAGTTGGGATAAAAGGTTCTTTTTTGGAATGGCAACTGACAAGTGATGTCCCACAAGATTCAGTGCTGGGGCCGCAGCTGTTCACTTTTTATATGAATGATCTGGATGAAGAGACTGTGGGCATTCTGGCGAAGTTTGTCGATGAAATGAAGTTAGGCGGACAGGCAGGTAGTAATGAGGAGGTGGGGAGGCTGCAGAAAGATTTAGAAAGTTTAGGAAAATGGCCCAAGAAATGGCTGATGAAATTTAATGTGAGTAAATGTGAGGTCTTGCACTTTGGAAAAAAGAACACAGACATGGACTATTTTTTAAATGGTGAGATATTCATAAAGCCAAAATACAAATGAACCTGGGAGTGCTAATATAGGATTGTCTAAAGGTTGACTTGCAGGTTGAGTCCATGGTTAAGAAAGCAAATGTAATGTTGTCATTCATTTCAAGATGGTTGGAATGTAAAAGCATCAATGTGCTACTGAGATTTTATAAAGCTGTGGTTAGGCCCAATTTAGAATACTGTGTCCAGTTTTGGGCCCCACACCTCAGGAAGGACATACTGGCACTGAAGAGTGTCCAGCGGAGATTCACACGGATGATCCCTGGAATGGCAGGCCTAACATACGATGAATGGCTGAGGATCCTGGGATTGTATTCTTTAGAGTTTAGAAGGTTGAGGGGAGATCTAATTGAAACTTACCAGAAAATGCATGGCTTAGAAAGGATGTACACTGGGAATTTGTTTCCTTCAGGTGTGGATACTAGGACCTGTGGGCACAGCCTTAGAATTAGAGGGGGTCAATTTAGAATGGAAATGAAGAGACATTTCTTCAGCCAGAGAGTGGTGGACCTGTGGAAGTCACTGCAACGGAGCACAGTGGAGGCCGGGACATTAAACATCTTCAAGGCAGAGGTTGATAAATTCTTAATCTCGCAAGGAATTAAGGGCTACGGGGAGAGTGCGGATAAGTGGCGTTGAAATGCCCATCAGCCATGACTGAATGGCAGAGTGGACTCGATGGGCCAAATGACCTTACTTGCACTCCTAGTTCTTATGGTCTTATAGTGATTTGGAGGGGAACATATAGGTGGTGGTTTTTCCATGTGTCTGCTTTCCTCATCATTCTAGATGATCGTGATCATGGGTTTGGAAGATACTGCCAAAGGAAGCTCGGTGAATTGCTGCAATATATTCATGGTACAAACTACTGCTAGTGTGCATCATTGGTGAAGGGAGTGAATGTTTAAAGTGATGGATGGAGTCCCATTCATGTGTGCTCCTTTGTTCTGTATGTTGGGGGGGGGTTTCCTGAATGTTGTTGAAGCTGCACTCATCCAGGGAAGTGGAGAGTATTCCATAATACTCATGATTTGTGCCTCATAGATGGTGGATAGGTTTTTGGGAAGTCAGGAGGTGAGTTAATTATCACAGAACTCCTAGCCTTTGACCTGTTCTTGTAACCAAGGTACTTATAGATCTGATTGAGTCAGTTTCTGGTGAAGGGTCACCCCTTGGAAGTTTTTGGTGGGGGATTCACCAATGGTAATGTTAAGGCACAATGGTTAGGCTCTCTCTTGTTGGCAAGGATTAGGTTTGACCTTGAATCCCAAAGATGAAAAGCCATCTTAAAGGAAATTTAGAAATAGAATCATGAATAAGTGGGTCATCAACTACTACATTTTGATGCATACCTCATTTTTCTCGAGACTGCACTCAGACAGCACCTTATCACCCTGTTCCTGGAATGTAATGATAATGAGCGCAACAAAAATATTGACAAAGAAGAATGGAAACACAACAAAGTACACAACATAAAAGATGGACATTTCCATGCGGTAGCGGGGGCTGGGTCCCTGATCCTCTTCTGTAGCATCCACCGAGTGTTTCAAAACGCTTGAGGAAGAAAAAGACAAATATTTTATGAGGTTAAGTCACAATCTGTTATAGACACCTAATCTTAATTTTATTAGTAGAAAACTTGTAACTCCACATTTACAAATGTTCACAAGGAACTTAAACTGTCTACTCCAAATCCCAGATGCTTCCAAACTTCAACCAACTCCAATAGTTATTAAAATGATATTTGAATTGTTTAATGACTTTTAAATCCTGTGTAAATGAACCGGTTCTGTTTAATATTGAACAACACATTCGCTGTATGTAAATCGTGTCACTTATGTTGGTTAAGAAATCCATCTTTTCTATGAGCTATAAATAATTATAATTTCCAACAAGATTCCCACCACAGCTTCACAGGAACTGACTAAACAGCCCACTTGCAGGATTTCCAGTGTAACAAGAGAATGAGAGCAATGTTAGGCACTTTACTAATATATAATGAGAGTCATGCATCCAAACATGAATCTGTCATACTGTCAAGTCTTGGAATTTCTGCTCATCATCTCCCTCGTCAGTGTTTGCACCTCAGATGACAATATCTTCCTTGATGTTTCTGGCAGCGTACAATCTTTCTCTCTTTATAATCCTTCTGCTACCACTCTTAGTTTCATCCATAAACTAATATATAGTGTTCCTTTACATTTTACTAGCATGAGCTTTCTAACCCCTCCTTGCATGCTGCTCCTCGTCCACTGCAAAGTTATTATTGTAGTAATGCACTGAACATCATTCCTTCACACATCCATGAGTATTCCTGACCTTCAACCAGGTATGATGTTTTATACCCAGCCTTATTATCGCCTCATTACATTTTCTCATCTCTGATAAGAAAGGTTTCCAGCATCATGAGCCTGAACATTCCACCAGAGCTCGATCAAAAACTCTTTAAGTTCTAGCATCTAAAATATTCCAGGATTCTACAAATTGCTGATACAAGAAAACAGTAACCAAACACCGAAATTTCCTCTCCACATTACTGAATACTGAAACCCTAAGGAGAGCATTTTTGGAAGGTCATATATCAAACTTTTTTTTAAAAGAAATGAATTACCTTTGAATTTAATATGCAGGTCCTTTGTTCGAAATCTGTGCTGTTAATCACCTCACCGCACACATACTGCATTTACTATTTCACATAATTGTGTTTGGTAAGACTATCTAAAACTCTTCCTGTAAGAACACTAGAAAGAAGTTCAGCCAAGGAAAGAGACAGTACCAATTATTTTGATCTGCCTGAAAATGAATAAAATTTCTCTCAATGAGATAACGTCACATACAAGATCCACTGCATTGGTTGTGTATTGCATTTAGCAATGAAGCATTTGAAAATAAATGGATCTATATACTACCTTGTCATGTCTCTCAGAAACAAAGTGGTTTACTTAAAAGTCACTTACTTTGAAGAGACATGACCAACATATAATCAGATGTGACAAACCTGAGTGTAGCAACTGAAAAACACTCATTCCATCAAAATTTAAATTTGGTTATGATTGGAAACTAAAGAAATAGATCAGGCTGCCTTAATGTAAGTCTGCTACCATATAATTGTGTTGCTTGTGTCACTGTATTTTCTGCAGCCTATCATAAAACCTGCTAAGCATAGTACACTTGAATTTTCACAACTGAAGTTGCAGTTTTGTAGTACTTAATTCCCAAACAAAGAATGTTTTTTAATGAATCCTAATAATCAAACACCAATAGACATAATACTTACGTTGGCCAGCCCTCACCAGTTGATACAGTGAATAGTGTGAGCAAGGCCCACAGCACATTATCATAGTGGAACTCATACTTTTTCCATTCCCTGGGTTTTGCCTCAATCTCATCGTTGTCATAAACGAGATATTGGCCCCTGCAAAATACACAGTGACTGGATCAGCAGAAGTAATGTTTTTGTCTGGAAAGTTCCTCAACAAATTATTACTAATTGTAATGTCCAAATTTCAATGACTCAAGAGAAAGTTTAACAAAAATATTTCAGAGATTAGATATTTTGGAATATCATAAAGGCTTCCATTAACAAAAAGAAATGTTGGAAATACTCAACAGATCTGGCAATATCAATGGAGAGAGGAACAGAGTGACCATTCATGTGACTCACTGAGAATGGAAGATTAAACATGCAGCTCCCATTAACACATAGCTTTCTGCTTTATTGTTGAATATATTCTCAAATGGGATGAACTTGCTCCATTGATCTAGAATGCTTACCTGGGATTTCAAACATAGACTGGAATACATTGGCAAAGTCAAACTAACAAAATCACACTATGCCACAATGAAAGGTTTGTCCAGGTGTCTGTAAAATATTTCCCTCAAGGTCTTGAGAAGTACAAACCAAGGCTATCTCAATGTCAAGAGTGTTAAATCAGATGGCTTTGTAAATCTAGGAAAGCCACTGTACATCTCTTATAGTTTTTGTTTTAACTAAAGATGTAGATGATATCAAAATAAATATGGTGACAGTTCTGTATTGGGGTTTATTTGTCTAATTGAGAATTGCCACTCAATAGGCGAGTGGGTGGAAATTTAACATACACTTTCTGGGAGGAAATCTGGTGAAGATTGTTTGTCCAGAATAAATCCTCCTCGATTTTCATCACATCTTGGATATTTTTTATCTCCACTCAATTAATGAAAAGATTTAAAGTTGATCGGGGACATTATTTTCTCTGGATTTGATCAGTTCTAATTTCAACCTGATCCATAGATCAGGCAGCAAAAGAGATGTGGCCAAATCAGGCAGGGTCCACTTAACACACATACATTAGAGACAGTGAGCTCTGCAGATGCTGGAGATCAGACTTCAGAGTGTGTTGCTGGAAAAGCACAGCAGGTCAGGCAGCATCCGAGGAGCAGGATTAGATTAGATTACTTACAGTGTGGAAACAGGCCCTTCGGCCCAACAAGTCAACACCGCCCCGCCAAAGCGCAACCCACCCATACCCCTACCTTTACCCTTACCTAACACTACGGACAATTTAGCATGGCCAATTCACCTGGCCTGCACATTTTTGGACTGTGGGAGGAAACCGGAGCACCCGGAGGAAACCCACGCAGATGGCAGGCTGGTCCTGGAAATTAAGTCGCATTTTGTTTAGGCTGCTTGCTAAAAATAAAGTTAAACATTCAAATGTGAATAAAGGGTGTAAAAAAAATTATTGAAGACATTGCACTGTTGGAAAGACTAACTATCCTTAAGAGGAGAAGAACAGAATCTATTTGTTCAGAGGTGAGCAACAAAAAGTTATGATCACACTTCATGAGGTATTCAGAGAGCTCTCAGTAGTAACTAAGAAATTGGGAAACAAATCTGTTGGGGAAATCATAGAGATGTACAAGAACATAGAGTGTAGATACTGGGGGAATTCAATTACTCTACTATCAATTGGGATAATATTATAGTAGGGTAAAGGATTAGAAAGAAGAGGAGAACCTGTTCAGGAGAACTTTGTTGATCAGTGCCCAACTAGAACATTGCTGAGTAGGGTGCTGGACAACAGGGTAAGCAAAAGTGGGCCAATTATCTGTGGAAAAGATTTGAGTAGGGTTTACACTAAAGACAGAGAAGAGAATGGAACAAACTAACATAGACTTTCCAATTTGAAAATGGGATAATTTCAATGTGATGAGAAAGCATCTAACTAAGATCAATGAGAAGGAGATGACATTAATGATGAGGAGCTGTACCTCAAGGGGAGTCAGGCTCATTGGCCAAGCAGCCTGTCAACCAGGATGGTCAGTGTCCAAAACAGCCAATCTGGCATTGCGTTCATCCTGATTGATAGGTTAATTAGCCAATGATTGCTGTTGTTCTGAACAATTGCATTAATTAACCAATCTAATTGGGTCTGGGTGGGTTACTCTTCCGAGGATCGGCAGGGCCTGTTTCCATACTGTAGGGAATCTAATCTAACAGGCACCAGATTCTCTCATCTCACCCTTCACTTTTATGTCATTTGGTGACTCATGAACAGTTTTCTTGGACAGGGCCACATGCTGCTAGAGCACAAGATAAACTTTAGTACCTCCTAGCATCTTACCTCTACCTAAAAGGCCCTTTACAACCTCCTTATGCAATATGTGTGCCCATTCTGACATGAGACCTGACCATCCCTTTCTTCCCTTTTGATCATCATCCATGGCTTCCTTTCTCCAAATGTGCTTCCCAACCCAACCTCTTCCCTCCTTCTCTGTGGTGTCTCATGGTGGTTGATGGTTCCTCACACCATCCACTCTATTCCCAATTCCCAATACAACCACCTCGCTCTCCTCCAAACTTCCTCTCTTCACAGCACTTCTGCCTGCCTTCTCTTCCTTCCTCCCAACATCTGTCCACTGAGAAAGGAGGAAAACTCAGAAAGCAAAGCAAATTACATCCAAATCTTTTTTTCATCTCAATCACACAGAAACCAACGTGGAGCGTGCACCCACCAGAGGCAAACGCAAGTTTGTCTCCACTCCTTTGCTTGTTCCTAATTGCCTCCTCTTCCCTGGTAAGTAGGATTGTCAGACTACTCTGTCCACCTTCTTAAGCAAAAAGGCAAAAATGGTTTTGTTCGATCACTCTGCTGGGTAACACTTTTTAATCGTCATTTGAATTAATCGCTTATTTTTGAAGGAACGATCAATTTATCACTTTGAAACTTTGCTGGCCCAGCCAGCAATGCCCACATCCTGTGAATGAATAAAAAATTGTGTTTGACTAATCTAATTGAATTTTTGATGAAGGTACAGGGATGGTTGATGAAGATAATGAAACTTTGCATAAATTATTTGGATCCTAGAATGTGAAGTAAAATTTCAAAATTTTTTTGAACATACTGAACATTAAGGAGTGGTAAACTATCACGATAATATGACGATGCCTGAAACAGGATAAATAGTCTAGCAGAATATGTAGATGTGTGGCAGATAGAATTCTTTATACAGAAACATGAGACAATGTGTTTTGGAAATAGTAAAGAGCAGGATAGATTTAATTACAAAACTCAAAATGTGCAGGAACAAAGGAACCAGTGATTGCATGTGCATTGATTTTTGAATATAGCAGGACACATTGATAGGATGGTTTATGAAATATAGAGGATTCTGATTTTATAAATAGAGACATTGAGTACAAAAGCACATGGGTCTTGTTGAACCATTGTAGAACTATTTTCATAATATATGTTAATGATTTAGATGAAGGAATGAAATGTAATAGCTCTAAATTTATAGATACCACAAAGCTGGGTGGAAGGGTGAGCTGTGAGGATGATGCAGAGATATTGCAGCATTATTTGGAAAGCCTGAGTGAGTGAATGTGGATAAATATGAAGCGAACCACTTTGGTAGCAAAAATAGGAAGGCAGATTATTATTTGAATGACTGTAAATTGAGAGAGGGGTATGTTCAATTAGGCCCAGGTGGCCTCTGCATTAGTCACTGCAGGCAGAGATAGCAGGTAGTAAAGAAGGCAAAATGTATGTTGCCTTTCATAGTGAGAGGATTTGAGTCTAGTAACAAGGATTTCTTACTGCAATTATACAGAGCATTAGTGAGGCCATATCTGGAATATTGTGTGCAGTTTTGGAGGAAGGATGCTCGTGCTATAAAGGGAGCACAGTAAAGATTTACCACATTGATTCCTGAGAGGGCAGGTCTGATGGATGAGGAGAGCTTGAGTTAGTTAGGATTGTATTCACTGGAGTTTAGAAGAATGGGAGGCAATCTCATCGAAACCTACAAAATTCTAAAAGGACTAGACAGGTTAGAGTCAGGATGAATGCTCCTGATAGTGGGGAGAGTCCAGACCACCAAGGATCATAGTTTAAGGATAAGGGATAAGCCTTTTAGGATTGAGACAAGGAGGAATTTCTGCATCCAGAGAATGGTGAGTCTGTGGAGTGGTAGAGGCCAAAATATTTTGTTTTTTCAAGGGGGAGATACATATAGCTCTGTGGTGATAGGGGTCAGAGTGAGATTAGGACATTCAGCTCAATGATCAGCCATGATCATTTTGAATGAGAGACCAGGCTTGAGGGGATGATTGGCCCACATTGCTTCTATCTGCTATGGTTAGGCCTCAGCTACAGACTTGCTTCCAGTTCTGGTCACTGCATTTTAGAAAAGATGTAAAGGCATTGACAGAGTGTCAAGGAGTTAAATCATCATGATTCCAGGAATGTAAAGTTTTAGTTACAATGCGAGTTTGGGAGACAGAAGAGATTAAGGGGAGATTTGATAACAGTGTACAAGATAATGACAAGCATAATTAGAGAAGGTAGAAATGAAAGAACACTTCCTATTTGTTGATGGTGCAATGATTGTAGGAGACACAGATTTAAAATTTTACGCTGATGTAGGGGGGGCATAGGATGAAGAACATTTTTATGCAGCAGGACCTGAAATCCGTTCTCCAGGAGTATAGTGGAAATAAACATAATTAATTATTTCAAAAGCAAATCAGGTGGACACTTAAATGAAATAAACTTCTAGTGTCATGGAGAACGAGTAGGAATGGAGTTGACTAGATTGTATGAACTAATATGGACTTGCTGGGCCAAATGGCCTACTTTTGCACAATAAATAAATCCATGGTCCTATTTTGTATCCGACCACCATCTTCAGTTTTGCCAGGCAAATTCTATCCATAAGTGATGGTTATGCTTCTTTAAAGAAAGGGATTGTATGGATAGTCTGCCTTTTGTAATTTCAGGACATCCCAAAGGCTTTGGAGCCAATTATATGTGAAGTGTAGTAATTGTTCTAATGTAGGAAACTAGGAGACAATTTTCACAGTCAGCTCCTATGAACAACAATGTAATAATGCCCAGAAAATCAGCTTAACTAATTGAGGAATAATATCAACCAGAACACTAAAGAAGAGAAATTTACACCATGATATGATAATTTGTTTAAATCAAAGAGAATTAAAACAGCTTATGGAATTGTTCAAGCAACAAAATTAATTTGAAAGTTGTTGTTTCTTCAACTATATGGTTGTATTATCTTCCAGTTAATACAACCATTGCCTCTGTCTGTAGATGGTTACCTGCAGTCTTTTTCCAAATCCTTTGACTCGTCAGTGCAGTAGAAGAATTTACCCTTAAAAAGCTGCACAGCAATGACAGCAAAGATGAACATGAAGAGCATGTAAACGATAAGTATATTCAGAACATTCTTCAGGGAGTTCACCACGCAGTCAAAGACAGCCTAAAGGAAACAAGTTTGCAGTCAGATGTTAACAAGAAGTGACAGACAAGACTGGACTCACAGAATCATTGCTGAGTGGCAATCTGTATTTAAAAAGCATTTAGTCAGAACATCAGATCAACTGATAGCATCGGGTATATTGCAAATACAGTTAATTTAAACGTAATACCAGTTTTGAGTGTTGGAGAGATACAAGACTTGAAATGTGGAGTTAGAACTGCTTCTCTCTAACCAGAGAAGACAAGGTAAAATGATAATTATATTGGTGCATCTGAAAGGACTATCAACTCCTTGCTAACAATAAAATGTCAAAAGTTACATCTCAAAAAAGACCTCATGGGAGGTTAGTCCAGAAGATTAAGTCACACGAGATTCATAGTGATTGGCAAGGTGGATACTAAATTGGCTTGGTCACAGAAGACAGAGGCTAGTTGTGGAAGAGTTTTTCTGATTGGAGGTCTGTGACTCATGGTATTCTGCTAGGATCAGTGCTGGGACTTCTGCTGTTGAAAATATATATAAACATGTAGGTGGTCTGATCAGTAAGTTTGCAGATAGTGAGGAAGGTGATCAAAAGATACAGTAAAATATAGATCATTTGGAAAGTTGGGCGGAGAAATGGCAGATGGAGTTTGATCCAGACAAGTGGGAGGTCAAATGCAAGAGGAATGGAAGGAGCATTGCCATTCAGAGGGAGCTTGAGGTCCAAGTCTGCAGCTCCCCGAAAGTGGCAATGCAAGTGGATAAGATAGTAAGTAAGGCCTACAACATGAACTTGCCTTCATTGGTCAGGGCATTGAGTATAAAAATTGGCAAGTCATGTTGCAGCTGTTTAAAACATCAGACCACATTTGGAGTATTGTGTGCAGTTGTGGTCACTACATTTTAGGAAGACCGAGGAGGCTTTGAAGATGGTGCAAAAGAGGTTTACCAAGATGTTCCCTGGATTGGAGTATACAGGTATTAGCTATAAGGAGAGGTTAGAAGAACTTGGATTGTTTTTGATGAAGTGTGGGAAGCTGAAGGAAAACTTGATAGAAGTAATTAAAAATATGAGAGGCATAGATAAGGTGGATAATCTGAGTCTTTTTCTCAGGATGGAAACATCAAATATTTGACTGCTTAGGTTTAAGGTGAGCTGGGGAAGGTTTAAAGAAGATGTGCAAAGAAAGTCTTCTTTTAACATAGAGGGTAGTAGGTCCCTGAAACATACTGCCAGGGGAGTTGGGAGAAGCAGATCCGACAGCAATGGTTAGGAGACATTTAGACATGACACACGAACAAATAGAGAACAGAGGGATAGAGAGCATATGCAGGCAGACAGGATTAGTTTAGAATGGTCGGCATTGACTTGGGGCCAAAGGGCCTGTTCCTGTGTTGTACTGTTCATTAATTCAAGTGGTAAATTTTGTTTTGCCCAGCACCCCTCAGCCTGGCTGGCAATCAGTGTTGGAAACCAGACAACGTGCTTTTAATGGCAGACTTCCACTATTGCTAAACATCAATTTACAAGAAATATTTTGAATGCAATATTAAAGAAAAAAATCCTCCGATGAGAAGTTTTGAACCTGACACGAGGATTACAAGTTCTATGTACAAACTGAGCTATCTACAAATTTCCTGCAAAACGCCTTTCCAACCAGGTCACTTTAGTGGTGTTAAACTGGCAGCCATTATCTCAGTGGGAGATTCTGCACATGTGCACCTGTTCAGATTGTGAGCTAAGTGTGTATGTACAACTGCCTCTTTTCAGTTGGTGCAGGAGTTAATGCAAAAACAATCCTTTCTTCAATTTTTTTAAACTAACACAAGATTCTCTGCATAAACATAAAGATACAAAGACTTCATACCTTTAATTTTGGCAAACGTTTAATGGTTTTCAGTGGCCGCAACACTCTGAGAACTCGCAGGGATTTGATGGTGTTGAGATCCTTGCCTTTGTTTCCGCTGTATATGTAAAGATCAAGAATTATGTATACAGAGCTGAATGCAATTTATCTTTATCGATTCTGTGCTGCACTAATTCACACACCACATCTCAACACATAGGCATGCCCAGGAGCCATACTTGTATTTGGAGATGAAACTGCCATAGTTAAAGATGGCACATTTGGGTGACAAATGACAAAATAAACAAGAATGATAAAAAGTAAACGCTACTGAGGTGGAGAAAATATCAACTTAAATCTAACCAATTCCACTTTTGGAAGAAGCAATGTTTAGGATATAATTATTGTATGAACAATCCATGTTAAATGTTTGCTCCAATAAAGTTTCATGCATACACATTTAAATGCCATTATGGTTTGTTAAACTTAGCTAATGCAATAAACATTTAATCTTTGCTTAGTGAGGAATCTGTAATGATCAATAACTGCATATATATAAGACCATAAGACATAGGAGTGGAAGTAAGGCCATTTGGCCCATCGAGTCCACTCCGCCATTTAATCATGGCTGATAGGCGTTTCAACTCCACTTACCCACACTCTCCCCATAGAACTTAATACCTTGTGAGATCAAGAATTTATCAATCTCTGCCTTGAAGACATTTAATGTCCCAGTCTCCACTGCGCTCTGTGGCAATGAATCCCACAAGCCCACTTTTCTCTGCCTGAAGAAATGTCTCTTCATTTCCATTCTAAATTGACCCCTTCTAATTCTAAGGCTGAGCCCACAGTTTCTAGTCTCCCCACCTAACGGAAACAAATTCCCAGCATCTGCCATTTCTAAGCCATCGATTATCTTGTAAGTTTCTATTAGATCTCCCGTCAACCTTCTAAAATCTAATGAATGCAATCCCAGGATCCTCAGCCGTTCATCGTATGTTAGGCCTTTCATTCCAGGGATGATCCGTGTGAATCTCTGCTGGACATGCTCCAGTGCCAGTATGTCCTTCCTGAGGTGTGGGGCCCAAAATTGGACACAGTATTCTAAATGGGGCCTAACCAGAGTTTATAAAGTCTCAGAAGCACATCACTGCTTTTATATTCCAACCCTCTTGACATAAATGACAACATTACATTTGTTTTCTTAACCATGGACTCAACCTGCAAGTCAACCTTTAGAGAATCCTGGACTAGCACTCACAGATTCTTTTTTACTTTGGCTTTGTGAATTTTCTCATCATTTAGAAAATAATCCATGCCTGTATACTTTTTTCCAAAGTGCAAGACCTCACATTTGCTCAGCCAATCCTCAATACATGCCAGTAGCTCACCTTGAACACCATGGGCTCTCATCTTACTTAGCAGTCTCCTGTGAGGCACTTTATCAAAGGCCTTTTGGAAGTCTAGATAGATAACATCCACGGGTATCCCTGGTCTAACCTACTTATTACCTCTTCAAAGAATTCTAACAGGTTTGTCAGGCATGACCTCCCCTTACTAAATCCATGCTGACTTGTTCTAATTTGACCCTGCACTTCCAAGAATTTAGAAATCTCATCCTTAACGATGGATTCTAGAACTTTACCTGCAACCAAGGTTAGGCTAATCGGTCTATAATTTTCCATCTTAATCCTTTCTTGAACAAGGGGGTTACAACAGTGATTTTCTCATCCTCTATGACTGCCTGATTCAAGTGATTTTTGAAAGATCGCAACCAACACCTCCGCTATTTCCTCAGCCACCTCCCTCAGAACTCTAGGATGTGGCCTATCGAGGTCAGGAGATTTATCAATTCTTAGGCCTTTCAACTTTTCTAGCACTTTGTCTTTTGTAATGGCTACCATACTCAACTCTATCCCTTGACTCTCCTTAGTTATTGGAATATTACTCATGTCTTCCACTGTGAAGACTGACACAAAGTACTTATTAAGTTCTTCAGTTATTTCCTTATTTCCCATCACTAGCCTTCCAGCATCAATTTGGAGTGGCCCAATTTCTACTTTTGCCTCTCGTTTGTTTCTTATGTATTGAAAGAAACTTTTACAATCATTTCTAATATTACTGGCTAGCTTACCTTCATATTTGATCCTCTTCTTCCTTATTCCTCTCTTTGTTATCCTCTGTTTGTTTTTATAGTCTTCCCAATCTTCTCTTTCTTTCTCTCTGATACATTTCCTGACTTCCTTTGTCAGCCTTGGCTGTCTAACTACCACCACCCCACCCCACATCATCTTTCTTTTCTTTGGGATGAACCCCTGTATTGTGTTCTCAAGTCCCCAGAAACTCCTGCCATTGTTGCTCTACTGTCTTCCTGACTAGGCTATACTTCCAGTATAAATTACTTCTTTTTGATTAAAGTAAATCACATATTGTTTAAGATCCGTAGGATTCCAAAATAATAAATTCCTTCAGGGAACTGCAATACATTAAACCTTTATTATGTCATTTCTCTCTAGCCAGACAAGGTTTCACAGGATAAATTAGAATTATAGAATCCCTACAGTGCCCTTCGGCCGACCCTCTGAAGAGTAACCCACCCAGACCCACTGCCCGACATTTACCCCTGACTAACGCACCTAACCTACACATCCCTGAACACTATGGGCAATTTAGCATGACCAATTCACCTATACTGCATATCTTTGGATTGTGGGGGAAGTCCAGAGCACTCGGAGGAAATCCACGCAGACACGGGGAGAATGTGCAAGCTCCACACAGACAGTCACCCGACGTGGGAATTGAACCTGGGTCCCTGGCGCTGTGACATAGCAGTGCTAACCACTGAGCAACTGTGCCACCCCAACTCTTTTAACTAGTGTTGAAATTCTTTTCAGTCCTACAGTTATCAATGCAAAAGACATATAAAAGTAAGTCTGGGGACTCTTCATCACTTGTCAAATTCTATTATCTCACTGCAGGATGAGAAGAAGCAAATCCATTTTGTTATGATACAAAATGTTGCTCCACTTACAGATATTACAATCATGGCCTTAAAGTCCTGACAGAAAAGGAAAAGCATGCAACTGCGATCTTGAAATATGATATGCGCTCTGCCTGAAGACACATCCTTGGCTCATGATCTGATGCTTCATCCTGAACCATTTTTATGGCAGTTTGTTTGTCAGGGGTGATTTACCAGTGTTTACCAATCTCAGGGGCAGGACAATGAGATAGATCCGAAGCCTACCTCAGCTGGAATGGGAATTGAACTACTGTTGTCCATGTTATACTGGAAGAACTAAGGATGAATTACATCTAAACTGAAAGCGGACCATTTCGGATTCTGACTCCCGACTATACACACTTCTCAAATATTCCTTTGAAACAAAAGAGATTATGAATGCAGGATACTAAACTGTGTGTTCCAACACAAGTCTCCATGCCATCAAACCAAGTGACCAAGTGTGAATTGTAGCAGTAGTAGCAGTTTCAAAGACATGACTTGATTGAAAAATTAACTGCCAGGCAATGGTAGATGGTAGATTAAAGGTGTTTTTCATAATGACTGATTGAAATCTTGTACCTTGCACTATAGTAGGACAAGATTAACTGACCTCTTTGTTGTGACCTGTTTATTCAATCCAGGAGACAAAAGTCAAAATGACAGTGATAATTACCCATCTTCAACTCTAAGGGTGCAACTGTTCCACAACCATAACTAGCTTCACTTACTTGCTTACCAACTTCTTTATTCAAATAAAAGCAAAATACTGTGGATCCTGGAAATCTGGTACAAATACAGAAAATAATGGAAAACTTCAACAGACTTGGCAGCATTTTGGGAAAGAAAACAGTTAAGGTTTCAAGTCCGATATGGCTCTTTAACAGAACTGAAGAGAGCTGTCAATGTGATGAGTTTTATGGCAGTTGAAGAGTGGGTTGGTCAGAAGAGGAGTAAATGAAACAAGATTGAAGGTCAAGTAAAGATTAGATGACAAATAGATGGCTGTAGCGAAACCATGGTCCTGAGTGTGTGTTAATAGTAGATTAAAGGTCAGCTCTCACGTGGGGCGGGGGCAGGGGAGGAGCAGAATTAAAATGGAGGACAGAAATAATGAACTGAAGTTGTTGAACTTTGTGTTGAATCCAGAAGACTACGTGAGTCCAGAAGGCTATAAAATACTTCATTGAAAACATGAGATTTGTTCCTGAATTTGTTTTGGTTTTCACTGGAATAGTGCATCAGACCTAGTACAGAAAATGTGAGCACAAACGCAAGGTTGTACACTGAAATGGCTAAGTGATGTAAATTTGGAGTTGCCTCCTTTAGCGTAATGCCACCACCAAACATATTTTGTCCACCTATCAGCATTCCAAAAGGTTCATTCCTTTATCACCCCCAAAAGCCTTTTCTCATAGAAGCTGCCCACTACATTGCTTAAAGTGTAATAGTTGCATTTTTACATCTTCCCTTCTCACTGTCCAAGGCCCAATACTCGTTCCAGGTGCACAATGACTTATACTCCTTTCAATCTCGTGGATTGCTTTATAAAATGCAGTCTCAACTGCACTAGGGAAACCAAACATGGATCCAATCACTTGCTATTTCACTCCACCATTTTGATTTCATGCTCATATTTCTGTACTAGGCTTGCCACAGTGTTGTAATGAACACAAACTAGAGAAACAGCACCTCATTTTCCACTGGCATTTTCCAGCCAAAGTGTTTTACAGTCTCCTGGACTTCACAACAAGTTCAATAAATTCAAACCACAAACTCTATCCATTTTGATATTTCTTTACTCCATTGTTATCTGTATTTTGTCTTCAGAGTTAACTTATATTCTGCTGTTACCACTTACTCTGCACCAATACTTTGTCACTTCTCTTCAATAATGACCACTTTCTTTGCTTTTTGTTCTATGACAAATTTGCTCCCGAATTTCCCTTACCCTCCAATCAGCCACTTTGTTTCACATGCCCCAACCTCAACAACCATCACATTTTCACCTCTCTTCAGTTCAGAAGAAGAATCAGATTGGATTTGAGACTCCAACTCTGTTTCTCTCTCCACAGATGCTGCTAGACCTGCTGAGTGTCTCTCACACTTTCTATTTCAATTTCATTATTCGGTTTGTGCTGAAATCTGAACTTCAGACCTTCTAAAGCTGAAACTAAACACAATTTCATTAATTAAATTGGTTTGATACCTGAAGTCAGGTAATAGATACCGAACTGATCCAAACTGTTCAGCTGCTTTATTACAGAGATGAAAAAGATTTGGATTTATAGTGTCTTTTAGAAGCCCAGAAAAGGAAGGCTGCTTTTAAATGTGGAATAGCTGCAGTACGAAACATGGCAATCAGTTTGGATACACAATTAGAAAAAATGGCCAGCTCATCTACTTTTGTTATGTATAGTCAAGTCACTGGGGTTAACTCCCTGGAACATCTTCAAAACGGTGCCATGCAACTTATTACAACCCCTAAGAGAGCAGACAGAGCCTCAGTTTAATATACTGAAAGATGGCAGTTTCAACAATGCAGCAAGACCCCACAGAATGAAAATATGGATTTTGTTTTAGTTTATATTTTTAGAGTAAGACTTGAATCCACAATTATGCATCTCAGAGGTGGCCAACAACTATCGGCTGTGTCCTCTGATGGTTGCAGCATCTTGATTACATGGTCAATTTTTTGACAGACTCAAACATTCTGCAGTGGAGGTCACAAAAAGAATACTGACATGCACAATGTTGAAGAAATTCGACCTGTTTTAGGGAAGCTTATTTCTGCAGATGTTCCACAGTTAGCAGAAATGGCCTGATTTGCAATTTTTGCTCTCAACCCTCGTTGGTTTCTAACTCAACCCATTTCAAGTCCCAGGCCAGAAGCCAAACATTGAACTACTATGATTCTATGATTCTCACTGCATGCATTAATGGAGAGGAACATCTATTTCCAATGCAGTGGCAAATAACTTTTGGACACATATAAATACCATTTGCATCAATGTGATAATAATTCACCAATGTGACAGATTATATGACTCAAAAATATATGGGAAAGCAAGTCATGTTGAGAAGACACAAAGAATCTGCAGAAAGATGTCGGCAGGTTAAGCAAGTGGGTTAAAATTTAGCAGATGAAACATAACATTGGAAAATGTGAGATATGCATTTTGGCAGATGTATAGAGGAGCTGACTATTATTTAAATGGAGAAGGACTGCAGAAAGCTGCAGAAGAGAGACTTGGGAGTATTCATCCATGAATCATAAAAAAGTTATCATCCAATTTCAGCAGAAAACAGGGTAAGCAAATTAAACATTGTTTTTTTTTCAAGGGAATGGAGTATAAAAGTAGGGACATCTTAATAAAACTATACTATACATTAGTCAGATCACAGCTAGAACAGTTTTATTATCTAAGGAAAGATACACTGTCATTGGAGGCAGCCTAGAGAAGGTTCACTAGGTTGATGCTCTAGATTCACTAGGTTCACTAGGTTGAGAGACACTGTGTTATGAGGAGAGGTTGATTAGATTGGATTAGATCTGTACTTATTAGTATTTAGAAGAACAAGAAGCAACCTCTTTGAAACTTAGGGGACTTGGTGGGATAGATGTGAAGATATTGTTTCCCTTTGTGGGAGACTCTGGGACCAGAAGAGATAATCTCAGAATTAGAGGCCACACATTTAAACAGAGATGAGTAGGATTTTCTTCTGTCAGAGGATAGTTGAATCTATATAATTGTTTACCACAGAGGACTGTTGAGGCTGGGTCATTAAGCATATTCAAGACTGAGGTAGACAGATTATTAACCAGTAAAGGAATCAAGGGTGATGGTGAAAAGGCAGTAAAGTGGAATTGAGGATTGTCAGAGTTGATAAAGCCTAGTGCTGAAAAAAACACAGCAGGTCAGATTGCAGCTGAGGAGCAAGAGAGTCGACGTTTCAGGAATAACCCTTCTTCAGTCCTCAGATGCTGCCTGAACTGCTGTGCTTGATCCAGCACCACGTTTTATCAACCTTAACCCTCTAGCATCCACAGCTCTCACTTTCTCCTTGAGGATTATCAGGTCAGCCATGATCTCATTGAATAGTGGAGCAGACTCATGGGCAGAATGGTTTACTTCTGGTTTTATGGTCTTGGTCATATCCTATTGTTTATCAATTGTAAAACCCTGACCGTAACTGTCTATTAAACTAATCAATGCGATTATGAATTCTTGACCTGCTTGTGTGCACATTTGCGGGGGTGGGGGGAGGGGTGCACTTGTTGACACAAGCTGTTGAGAATCCTGAGTGCTTTTCTCCAGGTGACTCAATGCAGATATGAGGTCAGCAGCCACTTAGCTGGACAGTATTGGGTCTCCCATCGGATCAGTTCCTGTCCAGGAGCTGCCAGCCAATCAGAAGTCTGAAGTGATAGGCACTGTTGGTAACACATGGGGGCCTTCACAGAGTTGGGGGTTGTCGTAGGGAGGGGTTATCACTAGGTTTTTGATGCAAGAGCAGGAGTGGGTTTTCTAACGCTAGGACACTTAATTAGATACCTCATTCAACCTGTGAATGAGGTCTCTTCTCCACTGTCCATATGAACTGCTGGCAAATACAACATGGCTTGCTGGAGAGGAGAGAGACCTTTACCAGTCTCATATAATATGTGGGCCACTCTTATATCCCAGTGGGCTCAGGGATAATTGATTTTAACTGGCTCATTAAGTAAGCCTTATTGCCTTCCTTTCGTTAGTAGATTTCCCCCATTCCCTTTGTCACTCATTAAATCCAGGATGGTTTCCCTCTGACAGGAGTCATTTTCATAGCCTCCCACATGAGGTTCCTGCCTGGCCTGTCCTCCTGTCCACTCTGGTGAGACCCAACTGCACTCCTTTCAAATTTCAAACTGAGGAACTCAGCCCTTGTAGGAGGAGGCAACAGGGCATTGACAGTGACCTTTCAGCATCATTGCCACTATCACTCTGATCTAGAGTGACAGAATCTGAGAAAAAAATAAAGGGACATTTGACATGAGGGCTGCAGTTCCCAAGGCCATATGAATGGGGATGAGGTGGGGGTGGAGAACATGTGGATAGATGGTGTTAGCAAAACAAAAGTCAGTCCTTTACAAATGCGTGAGACTATAGTTGCATTTACTTGCTATAGCCAGTCTACTGCTACTGGGTCAATTTTCCTATAACCCCTAAGGATCCCTGAACCTGAACCATCAGCTAGGTCCAAGGCATTTACAGACACAAGACCTTCCTAGACCCAAGACCCAGTACAAAACTGCCTGACTCAGGATCCAGTTTGAATCTCAAGTTATGGGATGGTGACTCACCCTGCTTCCAACATCAGGGTATCAAACTAATAAGACAACTCTAACACTGCACTCCAGTGTTGTATAACAGGCTGCACACCAACACTGCGAACTGGCAAATAGGCAACTTTTGAAGTCAGCAAGAATTTAAACTTTCCTGCTGTATCTCCTTAGATATCCAAACGAAGCAATGTTTGCATCCCTTTAAAAAGTGAAAGTTTGAAAACAAAAATAATAAGAAAATGTCTTTTCAATGGCTGTTACAAAACCCACTTTCTTACTAAATTATAACAAGATTTTTAATAATGATGTGATTGATAAAACAAAACAAACATCAGAACTGTCCCTATCAAATAATTTTGAGTTTTTGGAGTGCTGTTGTATGACTAATCATTGATTCTTTCTGAACTATTCTTTAAATTGGCTTTCTTACAGAAGTTTTTTTAAGATTTCAATCTTTAAGTCCCAATCTTTAATTGATATGATGTAAAACATTTTAGGAATGTTTTCATCTTACTGTTTTTTCATTCCTGGTTGACTGGCTGTGAAAATCTTTAACTATGATTGGCTGCTTGAACAGCCTGATCATATTAATCCAGCTCCCTGTTACTGGACGCTGCACCTAGTTGCTATGTTAATGCATGAAGATACAGGTGAAGCTGTCAACACTGGGCACTAATTGCTATTGACTCAATGTTTATAGCCACAAACAGTAACATGCGGAATTGCACAGATGTTTAACTGTGTAAAAAGATAAATGCACGAAGTTGAAATGAGAAAACTGTTCAGATTGAAAACAATGGAAAGATTTGTAATCTTCTGAAAATATCTTCTAAGAATTCATTGAAAATAATCATCTCTTCAGTTTTGCTGTAGTCATTTAAATTCAAGACACTTTTTCACATTTGTGGGCAATAAAAATTTGCCTGATTACAAAAGAACAAATAGTATTCAAACTAATGTTGCAATAAAAGTTAGCATGCTTCTAATGAGAATGATTATAATTAGTGTATAATGCTCAGAGTTGCTTTACAGTAGATTCTGATTGCTTGAGCTTAATCATCACTTTTATATATTTACTTATATTACATGATTTCATGGATGATGTTTATTTACATAACAAGATACTATTTGTAAATGTCATTACATTTTAACTTATTTGGAAAGTTAAAATGATTTTTCCATGTAATTTGGCCATTCTCCTATATTGGAGAAAGTGAGGACTGCAGATGCTGGATAACAAAGTCGAGAGTGTGGTGCTGGAAAAGCACAGCAGGTCAGGAAGCATTCAAGGAGCAGGCAAATTGACGGTTTGGGCATAAGTCCTTCATCAGGAATCAGGATTCCTGATGAAGGACTTATGCACGAAACATCGATTCTCCTACTCCTCAGATGCTGCCTCATCTGCTGTGTTTTTCCAGCACCACACTCTCGACCCTCATCCTCCTAAATATTCATTTGCAGGCTGATCTTGTAAATAATAATGTTTGATTTTATATATAGACTTTTAATAGGCATATGGTTTATTAACCCTATTTTTCTGATATTTACAGACAAGTTGGAGGAAATATAACCAGTACTAAACTGAGCTTTAAATAACTGTTATTATTAAGAAGGTATGTAAGTAAACTGTGAAATTGATTTTGCTTCTCAAATCTACTGGAAGTCTTGTTGCATGCTTTTCCACATATACATTCTTCAACATCTTGCTCAAGTAACCATTCTTCATAGTTGAGTCTCAACAGGTTATTCTAACATGCAGGATCTCAGAGTTCAGCCCATTGCTCATTCCACTCAATTTTCTACATGTGCGCTTTCTACCTATTGGCACTGCATGGTGATAATGTGATTAAATCCAAGCTGATGATTCCCTTCAGTTGATTATCCCCAGGAGGTTATCTTAATCCCTGAATCAGACTGATTGTTCAATGTTGCACTGAGGGAGTACTGCATTGTCAAAGGTATCACTGTCATGAGAATGAGTCCAGGAATGAAAAGCTTAACATGTGTCGAATATTTGAGCACTATGGATCTATAGTTGATATTGTTTAGAAGGATGAGGGAGGATCTAATTGAAACATACAGAACCCTGAATGGCCTGGACAGAGTGGATGTTGGGAAGATGTTTTCATTGGTAGGAGAGACTAGGACCTGAGAGCACGGCCTGAGAGTAAAGGGAAAATCTTTTAGAACAGAGATAAGGAGAAACTTCTTCAACCAGAGAGTAGTGAAACTATGGAATTCATTGCCACAGAAGGCTGTAGAGGCCAGGTCATTGAGTATATTTAAGACTGAGATGGATAGGTTTTTGAGTATCAAGAGGATCAGCGGTTATGGGGAGAAAGCGGGAAAATGAAGTTGAGGAACGTATCAGCCATGTTTGAATGGTGGAGCAGACTCGATGGACTGAATGGCCTAATTTCAGCTCCTATGCATTAAGATCTTATGGCCTTTAGGTACTGTTCTTCAAACGCCTGAGACCTTTTGCTTCTTCCAACCAGGTGTTAAGGATCCATGTTTTTCTTAAAACAGTGTGATGGAATGTGGTCAGCAGACATGTTTGGGTTGTATACAAAATGATTAACATGTTTTCTCATGCAGTTTAAGGAAAGGAACACTTGCATTAATATAGTACCTTTCACCAGCTCAGTAAAATGCACTGTTATAATGTTGGAAACAGAAAATCAATTTGTCCTAAGCCAGTTACTACAAGCAATTAAATAAATTACAATGTTGTCTGTTTTAGACGTTGGCCAAACTCTTGCTCCTCTTAAAATATTGATGCTCTATAATGGAGCAGCCTTCTCTGTTTTGGTTACACCCTGAAGTTTGTCACCATCCTTAGCCTGCTCCACAATGACATGGAAGTCGTGATGGTGACAAATGACTCCACCATCGATCCATTCTCCATTCAGACCAGTGTCAAGCAGGGCTGCATCATTGCCCCAACACTGTTTCGACCTACCTCACTGCAATACTTTACCCCACTGCTGACAAACTCCCCGTTGGAGAGGAGCTAACTTACAAAAGCAGTGGGAAATTATTCAACCTCCGCCGCCTTCAAGCAAAAACCAAAGTCACCCAAACCGGTGCCATCGAGCTGCAGTACACGGGTGGTGCTTGTGTATGTTCAATCTCAGAGGACGTTCTCCTGGCCTTGTCAGCACCTATACAGAGTAATATAAGGGCTCTGGTCACACCCTGAACATCTGCAAGACGAAGCTCCTCCACCAACCAGGCCTGGCCTTGTGGAGTGAACCCCTAATCATCAAGGTCCACGGGGAGGCCTTAGAGAATGCTGACCACTTCCAATACCCCAGGAGTGTCCTGTGGGCCAAAGCAGCTCTTGATGAAGAGATCCAGCACTGCCTCCAGTGTGTTAGTACAGCTTTCAGCTGCCTGAGGAAAGGGATATGAAAAAACAACCACATCAGATCTGACACCCAGATCAGGGTATACAGAGCTGTGGTGGTTCCTGCCCTCCTGGTTCTGAGACGTGGTCTGTCTATAGCAGATACCTCAAGGCGCTGGAGCAGTACCACCAACATTACCCGTGCATAATCCTGCAAATCTGTTGGGGAAAAAAGATGCACCAACACCAGCATCCGTGAATAGGCCAACATCCCCAGCATCAAGACACTGACCCCCTCATCCCACCTCCCTTGATTGGCTGCGATAGGTTGGGTACATTGTCCACATGACCAACATGAAACTCCCCAAGCAGGTGCTCTATTCCCAGCTCCGAGACAGCAGGCAGGCATCAGAGGGGGTGCTTCAGAAATACCCTCAAGACCTTACTGGGGAAGTGCAGCATTCCCACTGAGACCTGGGAATCACTAGCCTAAGACTGTCCAAAGTGGAGGAGGAGCATCCGGGAAGGGTTTGAACACCTTGAAACTCACCACCGAGAAAAAGCAGAAGCCAGACAGAAACAGTGAAAGGAACGCACTGGCATGCCAACACTCCATCCATCCCTTCCCATGACCACTGTGTAGCCATATCAGTCTGTCCAGACACCTACAGACTCATCCTGAGAGTGGATGAGATTCTTCCTCATCTGTAAGGGATCTCCAATAATGATGATCTCTTAAAATAGTATCATAGACCATTCAATGCCTATTTACGAGGGAAGATGGCACCTGGGTTAACATCTCTTTCAAAAGATAACACCCCAAACAAGTCAGTGTTTCTTGAGTACAGCATTGCTTTGTCAGTTTGGATTACACATTTAAGTTCGCTCCTATTTTAACTGTCTTTAATATAAAAATATTTTTTTAAGTCAGTGAACAGTGGAGATAAGACAGATGGCTTACTTGCTTTAGAAAAAACAGATGCAAAGTAAAAGTAAAGATAAAATCATCACAGTCCCAGAGGACCACAGGGCTGCTCTCTCATTAGAGTGGGATGAAACGTGGTGAGTTTAATCCCAGGGTCACCATGCCTCAGGCGAGGATTGAGATGGCAGGACCTTCCGGGAGACTTTAGTCAGTGTGGGAATAGTTATAATCACCAGACCAATGTGATTTTTATATGGCCCTTTTAGTTGAAAATGTGGCTCAGGGTGCTTCACAGATGGGTGTAATAAAATCCATCATTAGAGCCAAGAATAAAGAGATTAGGAGAAATGCCCAAGGGTTAGGTCAAATAGAAATAGTTTGAGGAGGTTTATAAAGGATGTGAAAGAGGGTCAGAGGTGAAGATAATTATAGAAAGAGGTCCAAAGAATAGCAAAATGTCAGCCTGTGTTATGCCTGGAGAGGTGTGAAAAGTCAGAAGCTACTTCAATGAGTCTTGTATTCCAGAATAAAACACACTTGAAGCATTTATTGAGACTTAAATACTGAAGGGTTGAGCTCCTGATTGGAGTGTAGGCTTGAACTAAAGATTCATTAACATTCAGCTTTTTCAGCCAAAAGAATAGCCAGCATTAATATCAACTAGGTGGTAAACTAGGCATTTAATAGCCTCATCTTTAAAATTCACTCCCTGTTCAACTGTACACACTTTTGACATATTTCAAATGACAATGCTGTGTTCTAAGTTCAATAATTCAAAATGAAGGAAAAAGGATTCTTAAATTCTTTTTCTAGCTCCTAAACATTAGTAGTAGATATCAAAATGAATCGTAAATTGCCTAAACAATGGGAGCTGGTGAATAAGCTTTTTAAACCTCCAAGGTTAAGTCACTGGATCTTTATTTAACAATTTTCTTTATGAAGCTAGTTATAGAGTAAACAGGAAACAGCCCCTTCAGTGCTGATCATAATCCCAAAAAACTAGTCCTATCTGCCTGCGCTTGGCCCATATCCTTCCAAATATTTCTTATTCATGTACTTATCCAAATGTCTTTTAAACATTGTAACTGTACCTGCATCTACCACTTTCTCTGGAAGTTCATTCCACATGCAAACCATTCTTTGTGTAAGAAAATTGTATCTCATGTCTTTTTGAAATCTTTCTCCTCTCATCTTAAAAATAAGCTCCCTCGACTTGAAATCCCCCACCCTGGGGAAAAGACACCTGCCATTCACATTATCTATATCCTTCATGATTTTATTAACCTCTAGAAGGTCACCCTCCTACGCTACAGTGAAAAATATCCAAGTCTATCCTTATAACTCAAACCGTCTGTTCCCAACAACATCCTGGCAAATCTTTTCTGAGTTCTCTCTAACTTAATAATATTCTTCGTAATACAGGGTAACCAGAACTGCTCTTATTACTGTAGAAGAGGCCTCACCAACATCCTGTAAAACCTCAGTGTGATGTCCCAACTCTTATACTCAAAGGTCTAAGCAAGTCTTGCACTCGTTTATTTTACCAAGTTGCAATACCTTGCATTTATCTGAATTAAGCTCCATCTGCCACTACTCACTCAATTGATGAATGTGATTTGGAGGTTGAATTTGGGTGTACAAAATTAAAAATCACACAGCACCAGGTTATGGTCCAACAGGTTTATTTGGAAGCATTAGCTTTCGGAGCGCTGCTCCTTCATCAGGTGGTTGTGGAGTATAAGATTGTAAGACACAAAATTTATAGCAAAAGCTTACAGTGTGATATAACTGAAATTATGTATTGAAAAAGATCTGGATTGTTTGTTAAGTCTCTCATCTTTTAGAATGACCATGTTGGTTTTAGTTCTTTCATATGTAAAGTGCAAAACGTTTTTAAAAGTTACATTCTTCAGTGAACTTTAACAATTGGTGTCACGTCGACCCAGATAATGCATTGAAGGTGTGAGCTACCCTGTGTGAGACTGTCTGTGCAACAATGGTCAGACTGATTCTAATCTAAAAAACAGATTTACAGAATATTACGTGGATTCATGCAGTTTTTGAGCAAAGTAGAATATATTTCTGCAAGTACAAATTCACCCCACAAACGTATATGTGTATGTATGCATGTGGGGGTGTGTGGTGGGGAGGGTCATGAGTGTCTGTGAGAGAGAGTATGTATGTGTGTGATTATGCATGTGAAGGGGTGTAAGTCTATGAGAGGGTGCGTGTATGAGTCCTACACACACACACACAGATGTAGTTATCTTTCTCCTTTGGCGGTCTTATGTTTTTCAGAGTTCAGACTACTAAGGTCAGGAATCAATCCCTTCTGGACCCTGCAACAATTCTAGTTTGAGCATGAGACTCTGAACAGCTTTGGCAATGCCTCACACAGCTTCCAAATCACTTCCTTTGACTCAGTTACACCCCTATACCCATACATTCCAACATTTTACTTGTTTTATTAAAACAAGTAGTAAACCAACAGTTTTAAAGATCATCTGCCAAAACAATCAGATACTTCTTTCCTCTGATATCATGAGCACCTTTTAATATAATTCACGTTTGTCAGATCTTTTATAGCATGATTGTTTCATCTTTCACCTCTCACTATTCAATTGCCTCCCCAGATTCTATGACAAAGTACGCAGCATTGATCACTTGCCCATTTGTAATGCCATCTATCCTTGAGCAATACTCTTTTCTCTAAGTTATTGACAAAATTTATAATGAACATTGGAAACTATGTGATTCCAGTAAAACACGCGTGACAAAACTCTTTGTTCTTCATCCTACTAACATGCTTCAATTGAACCTAATATCTTGTTATCTTAACCATGGGGACACATCTGCTTAAGTCGTTATAGTGGACAGCATCAAAACTGAAATCTGAGCGAATATCCCTGCCACCTCTAAATTGGCCCTACTCATCTCAAATAGATTGGTGAAGGAATACTTCCTTCACCAATCCTTCAAAGTTTGAAACTTATTCATGACAGTTCAACCTTTAAATCATGTTGTTCAAATCTTGTCTCTTTCTAAGAAGACATCTCATTTGCTATTACGTAATCCATTGGAACAATGCTCAAATACACATCGGGAGATATTGAAGTGGACTGCATCTACTTCAAATAATTCTATCTCTATGTCTACCTACAGGATGAGATTGTCCAAATCTTGAGTGCTGTTCACATTCAGCATTTTGATTTCTAGTTTGCCTTCCCTTGTGACACTAAGGTTTTGTGGTTTTTGCTTTCTCTGAAAGTTCCCTTTTAACACAGCCACATCTCACTCCCCTAAATCCCCACTTCAGCAATAAGAATAAAATCGAAGTTATTTTTTTCTCATTTACACCCCCACAGCTCTTGTTAAATAAGCCAATGTTCCCTTCTTTTGCTCCAGGTGTACTTAAAGACTCTGTTATTTTGCTCCTTAAACTTTCCTCTATAGATCCCTCATATTTTCCCTTTGCATACTTTACCAGTGCCTTAATTCTTTCCGCTTGTAATTTTTCTCAGCTTGTTCCTGCTCTTCCCCCCCACTCTCCTCTGATTTTCTTTTTTATTTTCATAAACATTGGACTGACCTTCTTGTTTTCCTCCTGGCTTCTATTCTCTTCAGTAGTAAAAGCTGTAAAAGCTCAATGTCTAAAAGCCTCTTGCTAAGAAATTCCACTAATCTTATTCCATTCACACACAACCACCATTGGGTAGAAGCAACTAACTGAAAAGGCCAAATGAGGCTTATTTCTCCTGGATATCCTTATTTTACCAATGTGATGCATTTGAACACATTTCTGCATTGGTCATCATTAGCCTATCAATAAAATTCTTGTACATGAACCAAAATTATTTTTATCTTTTCTAAATATTTTAAAATAACTAGTCAGTTCTAAGGAAAGAAACATCCCAACTGAACTGGTCAAAACCCGTCCTGTCTACTACAGCATCTAATCCGTTCATTTTCCATGTAAATGAATCTAATTATCATTCCATTAACTTATGGACTACAGGATGATGTTGCATTCCGCTATTCTTACAAATAGAAGTTTGGCTCATTTAAATGGCTTTTCCATTTTTCTGCATATTACGCATGCAATCTCCCATAATTTAGAAGCTCCTGTTATCATCTAATTGAGTCTGACAAGGATGCTTGAGACTAAGTGGAACCAAGGAATAGGTGATGGTTTTGTGTCAATTAAGTTTGTATGGGGAGCAACTAATCATTGTGTTGGAATTTTCTGATGCATGAGCTCAAAGAAAATTCTGACCAAAAAAAGTATACACCTGAATTCTGTCAAATGGAGTTTTTAATCTCTGGTGATTAACAGCCACACGGTTGTAATTTGCGTTTTAACAGGTGAGTGGACAAAAGGTTACGTCTGAAATGTTTCTAGTCGACGGAGACAAGTAGAAATGTGTACATCAGTGCACATACCGTGCAAAAGTGTACAAAATCCCTCCTTGCTCTAAAACCGACAGCAAAATCGAGAAGGTCTAATGCAGAATTGCACATCCAGTCCAGCCATTACTCCAGACGAACACAGCAGTAGCTTCCACATAAACTTGACCTTCCAAGCACTATATTTTTCAACTGTATTTCACTCCTGTATAGTTGAAATAAATCTTCACACCTCATTCAAAACATGGATATATTTTGATCAAAACAGTGACCCAACAGAAATTGTTGGGACTATGCAGCAGCTTAGCCAGCATTTGTTTTTTATTCACTTATGGGACATTTATCGTCTGTATCTCGCTGCTCTGGAAAAGATGGTGGTGAGCTGCCTTCTTGAACTGCTGTAGGTTGAGCCCTTGGGGAAGGAATTCCAGGATTTTGACTAAACAACAGCAAAGGAACGGTGATATATTTCCAAGTCAGAATGGTGAGTGGCTTGGAGGGGAATTTGTATGCCCATGTATCTGTGGTCCTTGTCCTTCGAGGTAGAAGTGATAATGGGTTTGGAAGATGCTACCTAATGATCTTTGGTGAATTTCTGTAGTGCATCTTGTAATAGAACACACTGCTGCTACTGAACATCGGTGGTAGAGGAAGTGGATGCTTGTGAATATGACGCCACTCAAGTGGGCTTTTTGTCCTGGATGGTGTTAAGCTTCTTGAGTGTTGTTGGAGCTGCATTTATCCAGGCAATGCATCTCAGAAGATGGGCTTATATTTTGGGTGGGCTCTTTCATAATGGATCCTGCATGAACGATCACTTTAAGAATTTAATACTGCCTGATCTACATTGTATTAGCAGAACTTTCTATTTTTATTTCTGATTTCCAATGTTTGTCTTGTTGACTAAAAAGCAGTCACTAACATAATCATATCAGAGGAACACAATAACTCCTGACAGTCACTACCAATACCAATTAATGTTAAGCAATTAATGTCTTAATTATTTGGGTTCTGCTTTCTATCAATTAACTATTGTCATTAATGCTGTTCCCTGGTAGAAATATATCAAATCTAAAAGAAACAGGCGGAATATTTTTGGAGGACAAGTTACCAGTAGTCAGAATAACTCAAAATTCCGCACAAATGTATTACACAATGAATTCCTTAACTTCCGGATAATAGATTCCATTTTCAAAATGGAAGCATGTAACCTGAGCTGAAATAGTTCTATAACAAAAATAGTCCCAACAAGATAAGCACTTCCACCTTATTGAAATGCCTCTTGCAGCTATGAAATAAGGATAGCTTTATGTATTAATAAAAGTCAATAAACGCAAGTCAGAATTTACTGTTCTATTTGAAATGAAAATCTAAATTAAAAATGCATACAAATATATAGTTCTTCAAATCTTAACGATTATTTTCAGGAAAGTTAGTAGTTTCTTTCAAATTTCTATGAGTGACTTTTAAAGTTAAATTGCTTTATTTAATGTAATTAAGGAAAGAGAGGGAGGAAATGCATTGGGTATGGAATAACAAATCTAACTTCACAAGGCACTCTGCAAGAACTGTTATCTCTGCAACATCACTGAATTTATCACAAATCATTTCCAAATCATTCCAGAACTTGTTAGTACATGTAGGCTTTCTTGTTAGAATTGCAAGAATGTCGGACATTATTTTAAGGGTTAATCAGACATGCACTGATTCAGACATCACACATGTAGTATTGTATATAACATACATGATGTACTGACTTCCTCAAACAAGCTTAAAGATTTTGTTTTAAGATTGCAATGAAATCCTTACCCGAGGAAACTCCTGTTCAGATACCCGTAACCAAGGAAGAAAGGAAACAGGACAATTACAAGACAACAGCAACAACAACAAAAACAAAACTCAATTATATTTTCTTTAGTTCTTAACGAATTAGTTCTGTAGTTTATTCATGGTGACTGGGTAATGCTTTGTTAGAAACATTAATCTTTTAATTCTGGGCTTTGAATTTGCATTCAACTTGGAATTTCAAATACAGAGTTTTCACCCTTATGAGATTAGTAAGAAAAGGACTTAATTTTTAAGTTTAATTTTTTAAGTTCATTGGTAAAATAATCTGGATGGAGAGAAGTTTTTTTTATGCAGCAATTTATCATGATCCAGCATACTCTACATTAAAGGATTGTTGAAACAGATTCAACAATAGCCCAACATAAAAAAATACACTTGAATCCTTCAACTGAACAGAATGTGAGATACAAACAATGTTTACAATTAACGTGCAGTTTACAGAGGCTAAGACACAGACAAAAGTCAAAACCGGAACAGTTTGGCTGTTACTTACGTAAAAGCAAAAGCCACAAGAGCACCACTAACGACAATGAAATCCAAAATGTTCCAAAGGTCTCGGAAATAAGAGCCAGGATGAAGTAACAGACCTAAATTGATCATCTAATGAAAGGAAATGAGGGACAGTTAAAATATTACATAAAAAATGAAAAACATAATTCTTTGTTTTGTTGCAATTATTTCTGATTAGCAGCCCCACTACACAAAACCTCAAGGCTATGGTCTAAATATTTTGGAAGTGGCACATGGGAGACAGTCATCATCATATGTGATGTGTTCTCATGAACCACCGTAAGTCGATATTATGACGCTAATTGTTAGCCCCACTACACAAAACCTCAAGGCTATGGTCTAAATATTTTGGAAGTGGCACATGGGAGACAGTCATCATCATATGTGATGTGTTCTCATGAACCACCGTAAGTCGATATTATGACGCTAATTGTTAGCCCCACTACACAAAACCTCAAGGCTATGGTCTAAATATTTTGAAAGTGGCACATGGGAGACAGTCATCATCGTATGTGATGTGTTCTCATGAACCACCGTAAGTCGATATTATGACGCTAATTGTTAGTTACAGGCCAGGTTAGGGGGAGCCATTTAAAGCGTATAACAGCTCTTAAAAGGAAAGGTGTACTCTTCACTGCAGACAGCACAGAAATATCTACAATTGGAAATAAACGGCTGGAAGACAGACTCTGATATTTCAGGGTCATACTCTCAGCCTTGATCCATCTGATCACTCAGCCAACATTTTAAATCAGTGAAGAGTTACAGATTTATAAGTCTATGGATTCATTCTGCAGTACTATAAAGTCACAGCTGAAAGATTTCAAAGCAATTAAGATATTCATTATACTCATTCAACAAACATGTCAGAGCCTCCCAGTTTCACAGCAATTTAATACTCACAAAAATGTTCCAATTAAAACACATCATACAAAAATCATTGGAAATAAACTCATAATGTGTTAAGTAATTCACAGCACAGACCTTTGAATCCAGTTCTGAAATACACACTTCTGAACAAAAAAATATTGACTTACATTTGTCTGATGCACAAATTTATCACAGTCACTCCTCATTGAGCGCAAGCAATCAGACCCTCAGCACATGGGAATGCCACCACACACAAGAGCCCCCTCCAAATCATTCACCAACCTGACTTGGAAATATATTGCTGTTCCTTCACTGTTACTGGATCAAAATGCTGGAACTCCCTCCCTTACAGAACCATGAAGTAACCTACACCAAAAGGACTGCAGTGGTTCAAGAAAGCAGTTCACCCCCACTTTTCTGAAAGGCAACAGGAAATGCTGGTCCAATCAATGGAGTTCACATACCATGATTAAACAAAACACAAACTCAATTCAGTGAACTGTTGCCCTCATTGATCACAAAAAAATGAAATTGTCTATTCCCAGTCAGTGAGATACAAGATAATTAAATGCAAGTTATTTTTTCAGAAAATGTACGACAATGGTTTAAATGGTAAGAATGTAGTGGGAATGTTTACCTTTATCACCATTTCAAATGTAAAAACGCCAGTGAACACATAATCCAGATATTTCAGAACCTGCAGCAAAATGTATTTTTTTAATTTTGGATTTCAGAGCATACAAATCAGCTATCAAAGCATTTTTATTGGTATTTAGTACATCAAATAATCAAATTTCAATACTGCCTTATTCATTGATCTGAGAGGTTCATGTAAGTTTCAAAGAATGCACTGCCCATTATAGAATTGTTCAAAAAGGTAGAATAAAAACAAACAAAATATAACTGGGTGAAAAAAGACACAAGATTTGAATGTCAGTATCACTGATTTGCCATTGGTTCAGGATGTGTATTCAGAGAAAAAAAATGAAATAACAGCATAGAGGTGAGCTGTTAAATAACAGCAAAAGACAAGGGTCCTAAAACAGTTGATGTTTTGACAAATTGCACTGTAACACAAAAACTTTTAACCCGTTGCCTAGTTACCATAATTAAAGGCAGAATTTGCAAATTGTATAAATAATGTATTTTCACTTCACAAAAGTAAAGCCAAATGTTAAAAATGCCAGAGGTATCTTGGCCACTGTTGCGGCTTCATCAGACAGACAATGGGAGTAGTCTCGACCTAACCTACATGGCAGAGATCTGACATGTTTGCATTGGCTGTCAAATTCTGCTCCCTGGCTGACTTCACTTTCATTAACTTCAGGAAAATTAAAATCGGGAGGGGTGCAAAGCAGATAGTCAGTCATATCTCATCAGTTTCCCAAGACAGATTAAGTTAGTGTCACCCTCATCTATAATATACATTCTTGAAGACAAATTACAGCCAAAGCAGAGAATCTAATCTAATTAAATTAGGCTTTCATTGATCCTGACTATATTTCCAGACTTCTGCAACTTCCAGTTCCCAATAATGTATTATTTTGCATCGTCTTCTTAAATTGTTTATTACTGACATAAATAATAAAGGACCTTTGATTATTTTAACAAACAAAAATCATTATTAAGTTGCAATAAAAAATGGTAAACATTTTTGCAATACCATGTTCTGCGGCTAACCACTTGCACAAATCTATGAAAAAAAACTATGAAAATAGAAGCATTTACTTAAAGATATTAGGAAGGAATGACCAATCTAAATCAAGAGCACAGATTTTTTTTCTCTTGGTTGTAATTACAAGAAATGAGTCTCTTTATAAAGAGCAAGGTCGTGCTATGAATTGTTTTAAACAATTATAAAGTGTTGGTTTGTTAACTCTTCCATGGAGAGAAGTCACACAACACCAAGTTATAGTCCAACAGGTTTATTTCAAATCACAAGCTTTCAGAGCACTGCTCTTTCATCAGGTGAGTTAATTCTTTTGTGAGAAGTAAACATTCACAAGTGAATTATCAAAGATGGTCAAACCGTAAGTTCTCTTTGAACCCAGTTTACAATCCAGCAAAAGAATCAACAATTATAGCTCAAAGCAGCTAACAGTATTGAAATGTCTTTCCTTGCAGTCAACAGAAAACACTTTCAAGATCCCAGCAGGATTGGAGACACATAGTTTCACAGAGCCATTGTTTCAAATGTCCATATTTACTCTTGGAGTATTCAGACCCTTTCTTGTTTAACTGTTTCTTCAACTCCTCTTTAAAAGATATGGAGGTGCTGGTGCTGGACTGGGATGGACAAAGTCAGAAGTCACATGACACCAGGTTATAGTCCGACAGGTTTATTTGAATTTAAGCTTTTGACAGGGCTCTGAATATAACCTGGTGACTTTTCTTTTTGAAAGCGTTAACAAACCAGCACTTTATAATTGTTTAAAACAATTCATAACACAAGCATTTTCTTTAGAAAGAGACTCATTTGTTGTATCTATGACTCAGGGAAAAATATTTGTGCACTTGATTCAGATTGGTCACTTCCATTCTCCCCCCATACCTTTAAGTAAATGCTTCTATTGTCAGATTGTGCTTTTTTGATAGATTTGTTAGCCACGGAACATGGCATTGCAAAACGTTTACTATTTTTCATTGCAATGTAATAGTAATTTTTGTTTGTTAAATTAATCAAAGGTCCTTCATTATTTATGTCAACTTAAGAAGACTTCATAAAATAATACATTATTTGGAACTGGAAGTGGCAGAAGCCTGAAAATATAGTCAGCATCAATGAAAGCCTGATTTAGATTAGATTTTCCGCTTTGGCTGTAATTTGTAATTTGAGTGCAAATTATGCTTCATATTGTGATGGCTTTCAAATTGAACTTAGTACTCAAGTCTTTGATTAGATAATATCAAACAACTGAAACTAACAGGCAAATATTCTATATATCAGTGCATCTGGGTAGCGCAACAGAAAATAATTGATTCTTCTTTTCTTGCATTCAAAATATTAATTAATTATATTTAAGAACGAGACCTTGGTGTCATTTTATTAATATAGCTGGAAAAATGTTCTTTGAAAGAAATATATATTATTCAATATGAAGACTGTCACTCAACATCACACATCACTGAAAATGATGTTAAAATTTTAATGAATCAATTACTGGTATCATTGATGTCCATGAATCAATTTCTTAGTTCAAAATTGTTAGAATGTGCCTTAGTTGGCAGGAAAAAAAGAGCTTAATTTAATGGACTTTCTCAAACAGCAGTAAATACGACATATTCGTCTTAACATTGAATTGGTGGCAAGGTTTTGGGCATAGAATAGGTTTTCATCAAAAAGATTCTAAAAAAATGCATGCAAGATACCTTGTGGTTTGGTCAATTACACTCACTAGGTTTAGCAGAAAGTCTTGATCATTATGAGATATCATTACTAAAGACACTCAAATATGTAATTTGACAAGTGGAGTAGGTGGGCGGCACGGTGGCACAGTGGTTAGCACTGCTGCCTCACAGTGCCAGAGACCCGGGTTCAATTCTTGCCTCAGGCGACTGACTGTGTGGAGTTTGCACGTTCTCCCCGTGTCGGCGTGGGTTTACTCCGGTTTCCTCCCACAGTCCAAAGATGTGCAGGTCAGGTGAATTGGCCAAGCTAAATTGCCCGTAGTGTTAGGTAAGGGGTAAATGCAGGGGTATGGGTGGGTTGTGCTTCGGCGGGGCGGTGTGGACTTGTTGGGCCGAAGGGCCTGTTTCCACACTGTAAGTAATCTAATCTAATCTAAACTGTCCGAGCATGTCTATCATGATAAAAAAAATTAACCAGCAGGGTGTATTTCTGTGTTGTATGACTCTATCCCCACTCTAAGTAGCCCATAACGTGAATGGAATTTAACACTACCCCTGCCCCCATGATGTTTTGGTAGCTGTGGTACATTTAATCAGGTAAGAGGGTGTGGGGTCAGCGATCCCACAGGCTCCCTGCCGCTGCCTCAATTAAGTCGATGGCAAGAAGGCCCAGGAACTGCCTTCTGACACCACCAAGAATTGAGATCCATTACTGCTCAACTGTCCCTTCCTACTGAAACTGATCCTTCCCTCTGCCTAGTGAACACTAGCCCACCGCTCATCGCCATTCACCTAAGCCTAGCTCTATCAGTCCTCTGTGGCCTCGGGTGGCTCTAGTACCAGCAGCTATAAAGCAATGAAGTTCTGCTGGTTTCTGATTGGCTACCCAATGTTCCTTGATCTTGGGAAGGCCCACCAGTGGCTAGTTATTGCCTGACTGGCACTTAATTTGGTGGGTATAGCTGAAAAAAAGGCAACAAGTTGTCTTGCCAGCTCTACAGCTGGTGGGCAACTACCTGATAGCCTCAAGTACATATGACTGTTCCCTTTGATTCAAATTCAAATAATATTCATTCATTTTGCATGATCAAAACAAAAGGATAATATCAAATAAGGGTCTCATGAAAATACAAATTGAGAGCAGAAGTACATTCAGCCCCTTGCCTGCACCCTGCCATTTAACAAGATCATTGTTAACCTGATTTTGACTTCAACTTCACATTCAGGAATACCCCATTAACATTGAGTCACTTGTTAATCAAGAACCTGTGCACCTCTGCCTTAAAAATATTCAATGAATCTGGGCAGAATTTTCCTTTCTCAAGAGGTGTTGAGAATGGGAGATAATTGGGCAAGTTGTCCCTGGCAAGTCACTTGTACCCTTTTTGGCAACTCTGCATTTAAATGCTGGAAAGTAGGTCCATGGTTTGACTCATCAGCAAGTAAGGCCCTTTCTGATCAATTAAGGCCACCTAAGGGCCTCAAATCACCACCTTCCTGATTATCTGCCTCCCTCATGGCCATGACAGATAACTAGTTTACTGACTGGGAAGCAAACACTATGCTTCCGATCCCTTGAATACCCTGTCTTCCCAGGACCCCCATCCTCTGAGAAACATATTAAAAAATCTTGCTGTCTCATCACTGGATTCTCTCCAGAAAAGGCCTCGACTGCTGGACATTTTGACCCTGAAGCTCTGACTGGAGAGCAATGTCAGGTGACTTGACATTGCCAGCATTGAGGCATCTGATAGGTAGCATATAAGCAAGTTTCTTACTCTGTCGGCTATTAATGAGCTGATAAGTGTGTGATTCAATGTGTTATTTTGCTAGTGGGAGGGTCAGTGTATTAATCATTACCTAACACATTCACACCCACAAAAATAGGGAAAATCACGGCAACCACCATTCTCTGAGGAAGACAGGACTAAAACATTCAATATTCTGAGAGAAAACAAGTTCTCCTCATTTTGGTCATAAACATAGTTCCTTAGTTCTAGTCTCTTCTAAAAGTAGAAAACATCCTTTCTGTCCCCTCCCTGTCAAGTTTCCTCAGGATCTTATACCTATCAATAAGATTACTTCAATAAGATTTCATTGTTCTGAACTCCAATGGATACAAACCCAGCCTAATCGACCTTTCCTCATAAGATAACACCTCCTTCAATCCCAGGAGACATTGAGTGAATTTTCTTTGATATGCTTCTAGAGCATTTATTTCCAATCTTAAATAAGGAGATGGCAACAGTGTGCAGTTCTCCAGATGTGGTCTCACCAGCATCTTGTGCAAGTGCAGCAAATCCCTGCTTTCATATTTCATTCTCTTTCCAAGAAATGACGACATGCTGTTTTTGTTCCTAATCAATTGCTGAACCCGCACACTAACCTTTTGTGATTCATGTTCCCAGACACCCTCTGTACTTCAGACTTCTGCAGTGTCTCTCTATTTAATTAAAATGTTGCTTTTCCATTCTTCCTGCCAAAGTGGACAGGTTCACATTTTCCTGCACTATACTGTACTCCATCTGTCAATTTTTGACCACTCACGTAACTTGTATATATATTGCAGACTCTTTTAGGTCCAATTCACAGCTAAATTTCCTGCGTACCTGTGTTACAAGCAAATTTCGCAACTTCAATCCCTTTGTCCAAGTCACTGAAATGAATTGTAAATAATTGAGGCCCCAGTATTTATCCATGTAGCTCTACTCTTCTCATCTTGCCAACCCATAAATGACACATTTACGCCTATTCTCTGTTGCCTGGTGAGGATGATTAAAGAAGTAAAAACAGAAAATGCTAGAAATGCAGAGGCAGTTTCTGTAGAGAGAGAATGCTTTAGGGCTCCAACCTTACATCAGAATTGTAAAAAGTTAGAAATGTAATTTTTTTGAGCAATTAAGTCGAGGAAAATGAGAAAATGGAAGGTCTCGAGTGGAGAGCTGGAGCGTTCAATGACAATAAGTATCGTAGAGCAAGGCGAAAGAAGGGGAAATGGGATAATTAAAGAAATAAAAGCTCTGTGTGAATGTGGGATAGTTGTCAACCAATAAAAAGTAAAGGAAAATTGATGTCCCAACATCAAATGTGAAATCTTTCTGAAGATTCAAGGACATATTATTGTGCACCAAACGAGTTAGACTTTATCCTGTCGATATAATGATACAGTTGTTCTTTATTGAAGTACATTTTAAGAGCATTTGCAGCTGAACTGGGATATTTTATTAGCTGTTACAACAACTTACATTATTTCTTGGTGAGTCTGCTGTCACAGGATCCTCTGCTGCCAGGGCTATACTGCTCATTGCTATCACCATCAAGATACACATCTCGAAATATCGTAGATTGACAATGTAATGGCATGCCCTGCGAATACTAAGAAAAAGGAGTCATAACGAATGCTATCACATATTGCATACAGTGCACCAAGAATTAAGCGTATGCATGGATAGCTTCATAACCAGCTATTGCAATTCTCATTGAGAATGCACACAGGTAACTGTTTTTTTACATATATAATACAAGTTGTAATTTCCTTCTCTCTTGTGCCAATATTTCATGATATAAAGTAAATTCTCACTAATTAAATCATGTTACATTTTAATTAGTCATTTTTTTCTTTTGAAGTTCATTCAACAAGCCCACTTAAAAAAAATTTATATTCTCACAGGAAATATCAATGAGATTAGTATAAACTACTCACCCTCCAGATAAACTGCAACTAAAATGAAGGAATTATAGTGAACCATTAAAGTAATTATTTGTATTACTTAATCAAATTAAACTTATTAGCAATTCTTGGCATAAATAGAATGTATATCTGGGCTCATTAGTGAGGCTGCACTCTTATTTGCAAATTTCTTTAAGTGATAGGTAGACCTGTTTTTTTGCTGGGAAGGAGACCACCTCATATAATTAATCAGCATGCTCTCTGAGACCATTTTTGATTGCCTAAAACAGTTGTGAAGGAATTTTCTAGATTTTGTTTTTCCAAAAGCTTTAGATTTTCATCTGTAATTCTCTGCAGGAGATTAGGTGAAGAGTCTATTTATTGTGTTGCACAAGACATTGTTGTTGTATGAATAATGCTGAATAGTCCATTCATTTTCCACTGAATGTTCTTGGCCTGGATCTCCTAAGAAGCAATGATATTCATTAGATTGCCATTAGATTGTTCTAATTTTTCCCTAAGTTGACATTGCTTCACATTTCTTCCTGAGTCCAGCTTTCCCACAAATATTAAGTGTCTCAGTGAGTTCCATCACAGTGGAATGTCAGAGAGAAGACAACAGACATCTTGATCTTATGGCAAAAATATTTTGTCCCAGGATGCTGGTATTGTTGGCTGGACGAGCATTAATTGCTTATTCCTGATTGCCCTTGAGAAGGTGATGGTGAGCTGCTACCTTGAACTAATGCAAGTCTGTTTGGGTAACTAAGTGTGTTGTTTTGCTGAGGAGGCAATTGAGTGAGGTGGGTAGATCTGTAATTGGGTGTTGGAAGGTAGTCAGGTCTGGTCAGATATAAATAGCAGGGTGGGGAGGGGTGATTAGTTTGGGGCTTGCAGTCAGGAAGGGGCGAGGTGGGAGGGGGACCAGGTGGGAGTGATGCTGGGTCATTTGTGGAGTTACTAGGAGTTAGACTAGGTTTAAATCTGTCTAATATTTCATGGACAACTATTTAGGTAAGTACATATGAACTGTCTAACATCTCTAACTCTAGCTTTGAGGAGCAGGGAGAATTACTTATTGAAAGTTAAAACTTCAAGAGCAATTTATTTGGAAATCAGTATGTCAAAACTTCGGTGATGTTCTGACACGTTTCTTCAACCTTATGTAGCATCTCCGACAATCTGGAGACCAAAAGATTTGGGCCCAATGTATGCACTGGGTTATCCAATAATGTGTATCAGTCAAAACAAGACACACAGTCAACTTAGTTTTAATAAATGCTAAGCTAAAAACGCTAATTTAAAACTGCTTTTCTGCATTACTGAGCTCTTGAAATGGTTGCTGTCTTCAGTGACTTCTAATTACCACCGTGAAGACAATTGACAGCATGTTACATGTCACATCTCTACTGGACTGTCAAGGGAGCACACCTTGACGCATTCTGTAACATAGTTCATGTTCAGTTCAAAACATTTTTACTGAAATATCCCATTACCTTCACTGAACAGTTTAACTTTCCCCTCCAAACACTTTCTACTTTCTTCCTTTAAAGCTGCAGGCATTTACCTGCTTATAGCAGCATGTTATTAGTGACAATGTTTACATAATTTCCAAAATGGTCCTCTTGATGGGAAACTGAAGTAAATAATCTTCCCCTTCCCAAATGCCAAAGAACATCGAGTCCAGTTATCTGCTCAACTGAAATGAAATAATTCACGGACTGGACCAGGCTGCATCTCACTGTCATAGCACTCACTCACTCTGTGCCTACCCGGGTGCTGATAGCATCCCTGCCTTGCTCTGCCTCTTTTTACTTTGCCCCCTCAGCCAGAAATACTTGCCTTGCCTTTCCATTTAGCACTGGCATAAAGGCAGGGAACCCGTAGTGTTTATCAGCAGGTCTTTCTCGAGACAAAAGGGGTTTACTCAGGGGGTATTAGCACAGCAAGCCAAGGGCAACTTACAAAACCAGTCCAGGGGTTTAGGCAGTCATTCAACTCTTTGGGGATGACAAGGTAAGGATGTTCTCCAAGTAAAGGGTGAGGAGCTAATGACAGATTACCAATTTGCACTCATTTTGTCCTATTGGGAGTTGCTTTCCTTCTGGAATGAGAGAAAGAGAGAGAGAGAGAGGTAATAAGGGAGATGAAAGTGGGTGGCACAGCTTGACTGTTGGTGAGTAGTTCAGTAGGCAGAGTAGAGGGTATGCAGTGTTAGTGATGTTGTGGGTTGGGTTGGTGAGAGTGGCTCTTGAATGATGTTGCAGGAATAGTGTGAAATGCAAAGCATGAACATTGGTGAGAGGTGAGCATGATCGTGGAGATAGAGTGAGAGTTAGGTTAGCAATTTTTGAGAACATTGGTCGCTAAGTATGTAAGCTAGCTCGCTGAGCTGGAAGGTTTGAGTGTTAGATATCAGAGAGAAAATGATGGCACCTTCGCTGGCAGAAAGGAGAAGGTCATTGACTATCTTCCCTACAGTGCTCGGCATTCCTCCATATGACTGAGCTTGCATTAACATGGATGGCAGACCAACTGGCATGTTCTGGCATTGTGGCCTCCACAGCTGGTCCTGGGAAAGAGGAAATCCAATCTCCCCATCACCCCATCCAGCAGCAGGTCCTGCCCGCAAATCAGGGAGACGATTTCCCCCTACTACTACGTCTGGGGGCGGAAGTAATGTCAGAACAGTGCTGGGCAGCTCAGGCCTGACAGTGCCTGTCTGGGTGCACACAGACTTTTAAAGGTGGTTTGGGCCGGGGATTAGTGGGGTTGGGGTGGTGGCAAGGAATGCCAGTGAATTCTGGGATATTGGCTGATATCGGCAAAACGTTCTGGGAATGGCGTGTGGTAAGACAGGACTGGATTTAGACAGGACAGATTCCATTGGGGTTAGTGCGGTGAGTTTGATAAGGTACGGCAAGAAAATTGCCTAGGCCTCGTGATGGAAATGTCTCAGAAGCATCTATATGAACTCAGACTTAGGCAAAAACAAAATGTGAGATTCAGCCGATTGTTTCAAACAGGGTTTGAACAGCAGGTGAGTCTGTTCAGCTGGTGAGCAGCGGATACAGTAAGCCCACCATCTGCTCCATGAACTATACTGGCAGTCTGAGCCATTGTAACCATTGAGATGCTGGTAATCTGCTGTGCACTTGAAGCCTTGAAGTACTGTTGCTGGGGATAGGGTAGAGAGGGAGAAAATAACATGGCTTGTCCTCTCTGCAATTCAATTCTTTTTTTTTGAAGAAGGTGATCTCAGTGGGAGAGGGAGATGGATAGACCCCTGTGAAAGGGAAGGTTTTTATCGACTGCTAGCAGCTGCATTAATGCCGGTGAGAAGATGCGAATATGGTCAGTACAAGGTTAGGCAATCATGAAAGCTAAATGCAATGTGACTTCATTAACAGCTTCTCAGCTGTTGGCTTCTGGAATCTTTTTCATCTTCTCACATAATCTGTGGATTAAAGGAGTGAAGCATCATCGTGTTGAAACATCCTGATTGCTGACTTTCTGCCTTCTATCCCACACACTTTCTCATCACAGCAACTGCCTACAAAAGAAACAACCACCATTGATGCAGAAACATTCACAATCTGCGTAGCTTCACAAAATCCTAAAATAACTTACACGTTACTCCTGACTGGCTGCCAGTGGTCGTTAAGGTGGCTGTGCATTTGGCCGGTTAACATTGACCTTCATTGGCACTGCTCACTGACCTTTCTTAATGTGTTGTCACAGCATTCAGATTGTAATGAGGTCATACTTGCACAGAAAGATCCAAATTTCCATAACTCATTGATAGTCACTGCCAGTTTTAAAGCAATGCTGATTTTCTGGCTTGGTCTGCAATCTCAACAATGAGCACTCAGTGGCATGAGGGGGCCAAGTTGCTGCACTATGATTTTGGTCTCATTGTCATTCTGTAACCACCAAAGGTGAAGGCAGTGAAGAAAGATTCACCCAAAAGCACTTGTCAGAGTATTGGATTTGAAATCATGTGGTGCTTTGACTGCGCTATTAGTTTATTTTTTAAATGATACATACCTGATTATTTTGGAACTTCTATAATTGATGTTTCATCATGCTCTTTTAAAGATAATCATATTCTTAGAAAAAAGAAAAAAACCCATCAAGTCCAACAGGATTCTGATTTGATTGATTTGTTGCTACTGGAGTTCTCAGCAAATATTTCAATCTCCCTCTTTGCAAAATTATATCAAGTTGTCTCATAAAACCCTTTGTGTGGCAGTAAAGCTCCTCTCAGTGATCAGTATCAGCAAAAGACTGCAGTCTGCCCAGTCACCGGTATGGGAGGGTGAACGTTTCATTTGCCTTTATTGAGATGGGACTTTAAGATCTGGAGCAAATTACTGCAGATGTTGGAATCTGCACTGAAAACAACAAATGCTGGAGATCACAACTGGTCAGATAGCACCCATGGAGAGAGATCAGGCTAATGTGCTGAGTCTAGAATACTCTGATGAGTCATCTAGACTCAAAACATTCGCTTGCTCTCTCCCCATGGTTACTGTCTGATCCACTGTGACCTCCAGCATTTGTTGTTTTCAGTTTAAGATCTGGATGTTTTTCTTTCCTTTTGTCTCTGCTTCTTCTATTTCTGCTGTTGTTTTTTTCAGTTCTGGTTTTTGTAACCAAGATGGCGTCAGAGAATGGTGACTTTGTACACTTTTAACTGTACTCCTGTATTGCTGTACTCGAGTACACGTGACAATGAAATCTAATTCTAATTCTTGTGCTGCCTGTTTTAATGATGTTCCTGCAACCCCAATGAACTGTGGGTGAAAAATGACCACCTGACTGCCATCCGTGGAGTTAATTCCAATATGTTTAACTTGAGTTCCGAGATAGTGTTACAGTTTCAAACTCGTCCTATAATGTTTTATATTCAGATTCTAGCGTAAAGATTGAGCTCTTGCTCAGAGATAATTATCCAATTGGTAGCACTTAATGAATGGCAATTTTCAACTCCAAGTTAGCTGCTCCCATCAATTCACAGAAAGTAATTGGTGCCATTTTCCTATATATCATTGCTGTTGTATTATTAATCTCTTCATAGTTAGCAGAAACATTTATTGATTCAGTATGTCTGCTGATATGGCAATACATGATTATATTGGCCATGGGTGCATGCAAGCTACATTATCAGGCAGACAAAAGACTCATTAGAGATTTATTTCTATTGTGTTAAAAGAACATTCAGGGAAACACCCTTCATTATTGGCACATACAATCTAAAATTCAAGCCATTATTTTTAGGCAAATTATTTCTGCATATCTGATGCAATGTAAAACAAGCTTATAATTTCCTAATTGTCTTGAAGAATAAGTATTTAAAGAAAGAAGAAACATAGACTTAGAAGAATCCCATTGATGTGATGAGGTGCCAATAACTATTGGCTAGCCTGGTCATATGCTGGAGTTACAGCAATGGTACTTACGGGTTTGTGGGGCTGAAAATGAACATGGAACTATATGGTGGTATCTGTCTTGGCCCGTTTTTGATCAAATCATCAGCATCGATGTCTTTCTTTTCCTCAATTTTTGTGGTACTTTCCATATCAACACCTACACTATTGACTGAAAAACAGAATAAAAAATGAGGATTATTTGATCTCCTAAAATTACGTAACCAATACAGTTTGCATCTGTTTCATGCTATGTCAATTAAATTGAACCACTGTTGTATATTGATTTTAAAATATGAATTTGCATGGATATTGAAACAAAAATTTATTCTCTAATATATTGGCAAGCCCTGCCCAAATAAGCTATATTTAAGCATTCAGTTTTTGTTTCCCAATAAATACATTGATAAAGAATATGTGAGAATTTGCCAACCAGAGCAACATAAGAAAATGCCACAAGATATGGGGATGTTTCCTTAGGTACACCAGTCACCAATCTCTGTCGCTAAAGGCATTGTAGTGTTAACTCCTGAATAGATATATATCAAAATAATATCCAAAGTTTCTTTGTCTCGGCATAGTGATTGGAGACCTCTTATGCCCACTTCCTAACCATTCTGACGAGATTTGAATCATTGGATAACTCTACTCACCTGTTCAAAATTGTACAACTAAACATCCCTGGTCCGCGCATTTTTAAGTACCATGTAAACCAAAATTAATTTCATATTTAGTTAGGTAGTTTAGATTAGAGAAATTATGAAACTGTTATTTTATAATTGTTTACAAACGTAAAAGAGTACAGAGTACCAACTTAATGTGACTATGGAAATTGGTAGGGTACAACTCATTGTCAAACTGAGATCTGTTTTGGTAGATTTACAGCACAGAATGGAATCTATCAGATGTTATTCTTTTAACTCTCGGGATTAAACTAGGGCCATTTCCCATTTACCTTTCCTAAATGTTACCAAAATGTTCTTGAAATATATTATGTTTAATGTTCAGAGTAGTAAACCATTTCATTTTCTATGTGATAAAAGATCATCATCATCATTTTTATTGTAATCACTTGAGTCCATTCACCACTCATGCACCAACTGATGTGAATGATTCTTCACTGTTTTGCCTTGCCTTGCACATCCCTGGAGGGTCAAGGGTGTGGTCACTGGTTTTGATCTTGTGGCTAAACAAACATCAGCTTCAAGAAAGATTGAGGCTAACTGCTGGGTGTACAAGTTCAGGGCCCTCTTTTCTCACTGGCTTTTCTGATTTGTGGTCACTGGGATGAACACGTGATGGTGGTGCAAAGGAAGATCTCGGCAGAGATACCAGCAGGTAACCGTGTGTTGTAGCTGCCTTTGGAGAGTTTGACGGGACACAGTATGGTCATGTTTGTCAGTCATTGAGCCTAGAAAACTCAGAGGAAGAAAATCAATGAGTTGGGGTCAGCCCTCATTGTAAAATGAGAATATTAAGGCTGGGACACTGAGATAAACAGCAGTAGATTGCAAATAGTTTTGGCTTGTTATCAATAGAAGTAATTGAAGCAACACTGTCTGACAGTGCCTTCTCGTTCTGACAGCACATGTATAATGTGACTCTGGCCTGACCCCTCCACCCCCACTATGATTGAGTGTAGTTAGTAACCATTCCCTATTTAAATTAACAACAGAAATAGCAAATGGTCAATGTCTATGCCAGCCCATACTGGTATTTTATGGATCCAACTACATAATTTTAATGACCATTGTTGCTAAGCACCAACTGTAGAATTGATTTTTGTGCAGTAAAATTACAAGTGAGCCATTAGTCTAAAAGTAACTTCACCCTGTTACACTTGTATGCTTCATGGATCTGATTGCAACATATAGGAATTTGTCCAACCAAATCCAGTTGCTAAAGAAACAAATATTGAACCATTTCTTCCCCTCTGCTGTGCAGTTTGTTGTGTCACTTACTCGGGAGTAAAGTGGTCTCCCCTGGAGGAGCAGTGATGGTGACTGGGATGTTGACGGTGACGGTGTGCTCTGTATCTCTTGTCGGTAATGTCACAAGCTTAATATTCTTCTGATTGTCGGCATCCTCTGGTTGCTGGGGAACATGCTTCAAACCACCAATAGGTGGCAGCGATGTGGTCCCCAACATGGCCGTATCCACAGGTGTTTGACTCTCCCTGTGAAAATACGATAACGTTTAAAAAGCAAAGTCCTTATTCATAATAGTCCCCACTCACTTGGATCAACAGAAATAGCAAACTGAATTTTCTTTGTTCAGTACAACCTGTGGCAGCTGTAAGCTTTGACATGACAGCATCAGCTTAACAGGCAAGGGTCTAAAATTGACCCATGACTTTTCCTTGAAAGTCACAATATATACATATCATTCAGTTATCTGGTCATTTCCACATTCATTTTAAAAAGCAATCAAATTGTCAATCAATTTCATTGATCCCTTATATGTGAGGACTTCTTCATTAAGAAGAATCAGTATGATGCTCAGTTAATGGCTGGATGTGCAGATGAGCCCACTACTAGTAAGTGCACAGAGGATAGTGTTCAGTGGCTGTACAATTGACATTGGCACTACTGGCTTAAGAAGAGAAGGAATGGCGTTCACCCACTCACTGATTTTCTTTAGCCACAGTGTTTGTCAATAATCGCTAAATGTAATGAAGCACTGGTCAACAAAATTCTTAATTATCATGGTTTAGAATGCTTTGTAATGTCATTACAAAATAAATCATCCAATTGGATTTTAATGGTTTTTAATGACCCATCAATTCTAATACTATTCTTTTGGAGAATTCTGTTTCAGTTCTCAGCGCATTTGATTTGCTACGTTTAAACAATTACCCATTTATATATTGTGTTTCATGTCCATTAGCCTTTAATGACCAAATGTTCAGAACCCTGTGGTTGATTTCTGGCCTGAAGATTTTTCAGTTCTCCTGGCATTCTGATCGGTCGGATGCAGACGCATGAATCTAGTTAATTTTGCAGCCAGACTAATATATGGGCTTTCTGAAGAAGGCAGTGTTATATCAGAGACGAGAGTAAACCCATCTATTGTTGGCTAATGGAGGAGAACAGTTTCCATAAGTTACCATAGAGATGTCACATTGCATGGACTTCACAGAGCAAAAGAATAAAATATAGGGATACAGGGCACTGGGCACTAATCTGACGCACAAATTCCCCATTGTACAATATCATTCGGTTTAACACTTCCCAGGCCAGGGAGCTTAGGCAGATTTTCGTGGCATTAGGAAGATTGTGCAGATCCCTTAAAATGGAGAGCGACGCTCAGATGCTAGAATCCTGCCTCTGTTTCTGAGAGATCCAGTTTTTTTTTCTGGCAGAGGCAAAAGGGACAAGGTGTGATTCCTAAAAGACGAAACTATAGCTCAGCAGGGAGAATTGAAGACAATGTTGAATTTAAACAGATCCCACTTTGGCTGATGCCAAGAGCTTAACCTGAAGTGTGAGAGTCACAAGCTGATGGAATAGACAGAATAAATATTTTTGAAGGGCAGAAATAGCAAACTGAATTTTCTTTGTTCAGTACATGATTCAAAGTTTATTAAATTCCCCTTATCTTTCAACATGGAGGAAAAGGTACAAATTGTCAGTTGAATTTAAAAAGAAACCTCTGCTGGACTGCTTTGTTTCACAACACATAAATATGATATTGACCTCAATAACTTTGTGAACACTTACTTCATTTTATGATTCCGTCGTTCTCGTAGAACAGTTTCTCCTTCCTTTTCATCATTCTCTCTCTTCTCCTCCGACTCATAGGTTGAGAGGGCCTTCTGCCTGTGTCTGCGTCGTCTTTCAGCTCCTTCTGGGTGTTGACTTCTGCCGGCTGTGTCTCCCTCTCGATTTCCTGAACGCGACCCATCTTTGGCACGTGTCCGCCGTTCACCCTTTGTGCCATTGGCTGTGCCATTTCCCTCCTTGGCTTGCTGATCTGAGCAATGCCGGTGAGACCGGTGACGCCTGTGCTCCTTCTCGGGAGGTTCATCCACTGAGCTCTGCTGGTGGTGATGGTGCCTCCTCCCTCCTTCGCGACTTCTGCTCCGATCACCTTTGCCATCCTTAGGCCTTTCCTCCTGCTCTCGTTCAGTCTCTTTACTTTGGCTCCTGTGTGAGTGCCGTGGTTCGTCTTTGCTGTTGGCCCCAGATTCTCCATTGTTAATTGTGCCATCCCCCTTCTCGAGCTCGCTCGGCTTTTCCCGATGCCGATGGTGTCGTTTTGGTACCTCGCAGCTCTCCGGCTGGACCAACCTCTCATGTTCGCTGTCTTGGCAATCGTTTTGACGGACTTTAACATTGCTGTTCCGCACGTCTTTCCTGGGTTCCACAACCAGAGGCCGGTCCAAGTGGGTTTTCATATCTGGCCGGATCTGATGGGAGGAGACATACACTCTGCGCTGCTCATCGTCAAGTTCATTAAACAGAGCCTCTTGACTAGTAAGGATGTGCTGACGCCTGAGTTGTGAAGTCCTTTGTTCCCAGACGGACATTGACTTGAACGCTTTCTGTTGATCCTTGCTATAAACAACAAGTAATAAGATGTAATTTAAAGCTGCACGTTCAGGAAGTATTTAGAGAAACTGTCCACTTTAAATCTCCTCCGGCTTGAAAAATTAACCACATACAGAATTTTAAGCGAAGAGTGAAAATAATAGAATTTTGTTTTAGTGGAGAGTATCTCTCTGATTGAATGGAAAATCTACCTTTTGAAATGGGACTAGATAAAAAGTCACCTAGATGTCATTGTTGCACTGAAACACACATTCTCCATAATCCTAACACAATCATCCTTGCCAAAAGTAAAGATCAGCACCACAAGCAAATGCCATCCATTTTCAGATGTAACAATGTGTCATTTGTTGGGTGCTATCATCAAGCAGCAGCACAGCTCCTGAGTAAATGTGAACGTGTGAATAAGACAAATTCTGATTCTGTGCTTGCATCAAAGGGAAATTTTTATGGTCGTTTTGCATATAAAGAAAACTACAACATTTCAAAACAAGAAATGAATTGAGAATGGTAAATGTGAAACAAAGGAATGAGAATATTCCTTATATAAATCTAAGGTTTGTTGTTCTGCAGTAATGTTCAGCTTGTTAGTCTTATATTTAAATGTCAGAAGCACAGAATCACACTTGACACAAGTACTGAGTGGAAATTTAAGCACACACACATATAACAATGCTCCAAATGGTACAAAGAAACACATTTACAATAAAAGCTGGATAGGAGCATTCAAATGAGATATTGAGGTGACCTCTGAGACAAAGAACAACTCCACTATGGAAAGCATATAGAAAGCTTTAGCTGCAAAGTAACTCTTTCACCTACTGAAACATAATGGCCATGGGTAGCATCTTATTTCTCTAAGTGAGGGAATTATTGAACCAACAGCTTGGCATTTTTGTTGGAAATAAAAAACAAAATCCTTAATTATGTTTATTTAGACATTATTTCACTGTCCTTTGCAATGCAGGAATAATTGAAATGATTAAGTTAGAAACTTTTTATGAAGTTCTAAAGACAAAGCAAACTGTCTATATTTTAGCCTCCAAGGAAATTGTAATTTTCAAATGATTAAATAATGTTCAAGATTTTTTTTGTCCATCACATGGTCAGAATTTCTATTTGTTTTTATTCCAGAATTAAACTGTTGAGGTATCAAATAGCATAGTTCAGTGTGCAAGATTCTGATCAATATTGAGACATCGTAAATCCATACAAAATACCGATTTATTACAGCACAGACGGAGGCCATTTGGCCAATTATATCTATACTAGCTCTCTTGATGAGCATCTTACTTGGTGCCATTCCCCTGCCTTCATCCCATAAACCCTTCACATTGTTCCTTTTCAAATAAAAAAAACAAATTCCTTTGCGAATACTTCAATTGAAACTGCCTCCACCTTACACTCTCAAGCAGCACATTCCAAAATGTAACCACTCGCTCAATGACAAAGTTAAAGGTTAAAAACGTTAAACAGGAAATCTTTACCAAGTGTGCACTATTGAAACACCAGGGCTTTGAAATCATGCTCAGTCAAATGACAGGATTATGCAAACCATGCGTATTCGCCACCATTACTCTACTGAAGCTAACAGTCACTTTGGGAATTTATAGATACCCAATAAGGTAGAAATCCTAAAATTGCTGTTAGTCAGTTTATATTCCTCGAGAGATTTTCTGAAGAGGTTCTCACAAACTGCAAACTCCTTTTCCTGTACGAATTGACAAAATCTTCCTTTTTTTTTCTCCACTGTTAGTCTCACTGTAAAATTCCTTCAAAAAGGATGCATCTTGTTAAATAAAGTGTAACTAGCGTTACAATGATGTGGAGGTGCCAGTGTTGGACTGGGGTGGACCAAGTTAAAAATCACACAACACCAGGTTATAGTCCAACAGGTTCATTTGGAAGCACTAGCTTTCGGAGTGCTGCTCCTTCATCAGGTGATTGTGAAGCAGGACCATAAGTCAGAGAATGTATAGCAAAAGATTACAGTGTCATGCAAGTAAAATGATATACTTAACAAACCTAGATTGCTGTTAAGTCTTTCATCTTTTAGAATGGGTTACAAGTTTCGGTTCGTTAATATGTAAATCCCAGAACTTCTTTTAAGTCACATTCTTGAGATAATTTAAGATTTTATAAAAAAAAGGTGATATCTCAGGTCAGACAATGCATAAAAGGTGTGAGATCAGAGTCTGTCTGTATCCTAATCTTGAGTCAGACTGGTTCTATTTCCAAAGTGGAATTTATAAAATATTATAAAATGGATTGACTGCCTGCATTGACTGCCCTATAGGTTGTGCATTTTTTTGGAGGAAAATAGAATGTGTCAGCAAGTACAAATTCACCCTATAGACTTGTAAGTGTGCGCGTGAGAGAGAGAATGTGGGGGCGAGAGTATGTGCATGAGAGTGTAAGAGCACATGAGAGCATGTGTGTTTGCATGTGTGCAAGCTTAGTAAAATGTGTGTGTGGGTGTGATGGAGTATAAGCCTGTGAGAGGATGTTTGCGTGGGTGTGAGTGTGGGGGGTGTATGTGTGTGTGTGAAAATATGAAAGAGAGCGTGTGTATGAGAGAAAGTGAGTGTGTGAGCATATAAGAGTGTGTGTTTGTGTGTGAAAGAGTGTATAGCATAGTGGAGTCACCTTTAGTGTGACATGAATCAAAGGTCCTGGTTTGTTAACTATATCATTTTATTTGCATGAAACTGTAATCCTTTGCTATAAATTCTGTGCTTATGGTCCTGCTTCACAACCACCCGAAGAAGGAGCAATGCTCTGAAAACTAGTGCTTCCAAATAAACCTGTTGGACTATAATGTGGTGTTGTTTGATTTTTAACTTTGCTCAGAGAAGTTAATACACACCTCTGGAGCAGATGGAACTTGAACTTGGGCATTCATGGCCAGATGTAGGGATAGTACACACTGCATCACAAGAGTCTGCTGTAAAGGTACTAAGCTCATTTCTAATTAATTTGTTCGAGATGTCATCACACATCTCAGGAGCAGGTGGGATTTGAACCCAGCCACCTGGTCCAGACAGCGGGACACTACCACTGCACAAAAGTCTCTATAAATGTGCTAAATAGTTAATTAAACAATACACTTCACTTGAATATCATGGTAATATAATCATCATTCTATTAATGATTAATTTCATGATTAGTACTAATGACATCACTCGATCTGAAGAGCAAATTTTGTGGCCTATCAATTTCTTTCCACAATGATTAAAATCTCCACATTTTAAGGAAGAAACATAAAAACAATTCCCCTTGTCTTTATTTTAATACCTTCATACAGTTAGTTCACAATACAAAAATGCAAACTTCAGCCTGGATTTTCTCCATGACAGAGAGCTGGGAATTTGCAAATCCCACCTACACTTCCCATTTACACAGGCATAGGAACAGGCAGGTCATGTTTTGCACATGCTCAGTTCACAGAGTCAGTTATCCATTGAAATGATCAGCTGTCTCCACTCCAATCAGATTTTAGTCATCCAGAAATATAAAGCTGAAATATGAGGTGCACCTCTGAATTGCATTTTGTTTTGGATAGTCATGGGTACCCTTTTGGGTATGGTCCAGGGGTATGTTTGTGGATGGCAAGATATCCTTTGGAGGAGGTAAAGTAGCCTTTGGAATTAGAAATGTTAAAATTAGATGTGAATGTGAGTTTTAAAAAAAGCATAAATTAGTTAATCGTCAAGCTTACTGGAATAGTTAAGAAACTCATCAAAACTGTGAAGAGTTAAAAATCACACAGCACCAGGTTATAGTCCAATAGGTTTAATTGGAAGCGCACTAGCTTTCAGAGCGCTGGTCCTTCATCAGATGACAACCACCTGAAGAAGGAGCAGTGTTCCGAAAGCTAGTGCTTCCAAGTAAACCTGTTGGACTATAACCTAGTTCTTGTGTGATTTTTAACTTTGTCCACCTCAGTCCAACACTGGCACCTCCAAATCAAAACTGTGAAGAGATCAAGAGTGGCAAAAGTAACTGTCCAAAGAAACTGTGAGGGGATGCTATCAAGCTCCCTATGCACTTAAAATTCTGGCCTTTAAATATTTGAAATTAAATGTTTGAAGTATTTTGTTTTGAAGGATTTCTTGCTATTTTACTCTGTCTATTGACAACATCAGGCTTGTATGAGTGGGGGATGGTGCGATATGCAGGCGGCAGTGGTAAAATGATAATGTCATTAGACTAGTAATCTAGAGACTCCAACTAATGCTCTGGGTATATGGGCTTAAGTACGGCTGGTGGAATTTAAGTTCAAGGGCCCTTTGAGTACAAACGCATAATGTGCGATATTGACCTCAGTACTTGGGTGCTGTCGGGTATGTCCTCAAGACTGATGGATTGTATCAGACAGCCTTTTGCTTTGACTGTTTCCAACAAACAAGTTGTTGACGTAAATAGCCAGCTCACGCTTGCAAATCTTGCAACATAATCTCCAACATTAGGTGTGAATTTCTCAATTGGACAACATTTGCTGGCCAATTCTGAATGTGCAAAGAATTACACTGGCAATGAATTCAGAATTGTCTGTTGGACTTGCAATGAGTGTACTGGAAGCTACAGGTTAACACACAGGGCAATGTTTTTTGCATTTAGAAACATTATAAACACACTATGCCAGTTTAGATCAAAAAATTGGTGACAGCTATTAACTGGTTCATTTCTCTGACCAATATGAGCCAACCTGCCCAGTCTGTAATCTAAACAAAGTTTGGCAGTTAATAATAAACCATCATTCATGGTGGATTCTCCATGGCAACACTTCTAGCCATTACGATCCATTTACTAACCAATCAAAAATCTCCTCTCACACAACATAAATGTTGGTTTTCTCCTTTAAGGTTATTTTTGCAAAATGCCCTGATGAGTGCGAGACAGAAAGCATCGACAAATTGGCTCTTTCTTTCAACAGTACTTAAGTTCCAAATGACTGTAAACATAGTTTTTATTAATGACAGGATAATTTCAATACAGTAAAGCCTGTAATTGACTTCTGGTAGCAGTAAGGTTGTTGTTGGAGGGATAGGAATTGGGTGACACTTCTGCTTAGGGCCAGAATAGTTGGTATATGGCTGCCAGCTAATCAGCTCTGCATGGACGTGCCATGTGGCAGGGGCTGGCAAGAAGTCGATGCCTCCTCCTTTCGGAGCTTTTGGGATTGAAATTCCAGGTGTCATATTTAAAAGTTGACTTGCAACAAGCCAGAAGTACCTTTCTTGCTTTTTGAACAGCTTTTGGGAACTACAACTGTTTTCAGTTGTTGATTTTGGTCATTTACTCTATCTAAGCACATGGTTCAACAATGCTTAGTTGCAGATTCTCCTCCACATCATCCAGAAAAGGCACCACGCTCCAATTCCTAGGGACAGCAGCAGAAGGCCCTCTTATTTGACCAGGGAAATCTAGATGAAGGTTCCAGGGGGAGCAGCACCCCTGGGGCCCATGCCTGGTACAGTGAAAGAACAATCTGCTCTGCCCTGCCCAGTAAGTGGCACTGTGCAGTCACTGCAATTTGGTAATCATTAGATTATCAAGCAGAGATGGTGTGCAAGTACAACAAGCTGTCAGACAGAAGTTTGGGTTGCAAGCTTCTATATCAAATGGAGCGTGTGGACTGAATGTGTGGGAGCCACTTCAGGCTGTGAATGTTGCACCATTTGTAGCAGAGTTGGTGTTTAACACTTCCTGGGGAAACCTCAGCAGCTGTTGTTGGCATGTGTGCAAATGAGGTGGTTATACACCCACTGGGATAACACATTATGTCCGTTAGCAGGACACAAATGTTCATAGGAGGCGAGAGTGTTCCTAAACTGGATAAAAATGTCCCTGAACATGAAGATCTTGACACGAGCAAAGGCAGCAACCACAGAACTTGTTGGCAAGGACAGACCTGAAGCATGTACAGACAGAGAGACCAGCAGTCCATTGAGGATGCCTCGAGACTGGTGTTGCTGATTGGACATTCAGGAATAATCCCTGAAATCACTGTTGAGGAAAGGGATTGTGCATAACATAAGCTGACTCTTTTTGTTCTCCACTGCAGATTCCGATGCTACAAAGCAGAGGCAGCCATCCCCCCCAGGTCCACTTTCATCTGCGAGGGTGATGATGCTAAACACTCAGAATTAACATGGTGACAGCATTCCCCTGCACCCTCCACCAGCACAGAGACATTCACCTCCATGGGTATGGATTCTAGATTAGGTTCAGGGTCATAAGCCTGATGGCCACACTACTGGGTGGGATGCCCTTCGGAAAGTTGGTGTGCATTTGATGGGCTGATTGGCCTGCTTCTATGCTGTAAGGATCCTTTGATTCTAAAAATCTGTACAGTTGCCTTCATTGAGCCACTGTACCTCTCCTTAGCAGCACCATGTGATTTCCACACAAATACCTTTAGCCAGGTTGTCTGTAGGTATCCCCTGTCACCAGGTTTCTATGCTAAGCCTGCAGTTGACAGGAGCAAACATTGTGGTCGCTACAGGTTAATGAAGACATTCAGCTAAGAAGAGCTTGCTGGGAAGTGCATCCACAGACCAGCCCTACTCAGTGAGTGAAAGCCCTTCATTAATGAACACTGAGGGCTGCTTGAACATTGGTCTCAGCCCCGAAACATTGTTCTGAACCCAGGCAGTCAATTGCACTTTCACTTGTGGAAATCCTCTGTTCACACCGAATCCCCACAGTTTGGGCTATCTGATGCAAAAGTAACAGATTCTCTCTTCTTAATAGGGCACTGGTCACCTCCTGGGTGTATTTTTGCATGGCTGACTGTGCAATTACATACATGCTCCCACCAGAGCTATGGAGAAGAGACACTAGCCAAGAAATGCATCGGCACAGTGACTCTTCATGCAACCAGTATTGCATTGCCCCCTAAACCAGCCAGACGCAGGTCCTCCTGCAGCAGCAGGCACACATGGGGAATGGAGAGTAGGACATCCTCGGCTGCCCCTGACATTGCCTTGCCAATGTTTTCAGGCATATCTTTGTGGTGTATTTGATAGTACACCAATACTCAATGTCTCACTGGCCCTTGGTTGCCAGCATCCTAAACTACATAGGCTTCTGCTGCTGCTGCTGCTGTGGCCACTGCTCTGCCTGGGCCTCAGCTACCTTCCACTCATTCCTGAGCAGCTGAACCACAGCAAGCAGAAGCACTGCATTGTTTGGACCCATGGCTGCCCCCAGGGGATCCATGGACAAATTGCAGGGAGTGACCTGGTCATTAGGCTTTTCCTCCTAAGCTGAGCATTTGTATCCAGTTGTGGCCAGTATTAATTCTGCCCCCACCCACCCCTATCCCAAATAAAGACCCACTTCAAAGGATTTCACTTCTCGAGCTATTGTGTTCAAAAATGGTGAGCATCACATCCTACCGTATTCTACCTTCCACATTACTCACCAAGCCTACTGTGCACTGAATAGAACCACTACTCCCCCGCTTTTGGGTCGCTGGACTTAAAACATTAACTCTGCTTTCTCTCTACAGACCTGTTGAGTTTCTGCGGCAATTTCTGTTGCAAATCTCCAGAATCCACATTTCAGTATTTTAGTTTAGTTATGAACCCTTCTTTTTTGGTATAGAATCCCAACAGTATGGAAAGAGGCCATTTTGCCCATCGAGTTTGCACCGATCCTCCAAATAGCATCCCACTCTATTCCTGTAACCATGCATTTCCCATGGCTAATCCATCTTACCTGCATATTGTTGGACTATGGGAGGCAACCGGAGCACCCGGCGGAAATCCATGCAGGCACAAGGAGAATGTATAAACTCCACACAGTCAGTTACCCAACAATGGAATTGAACCCAGGACCCTGGCACTGTGAGGCAGCAATGCTAACCACTGAGTCACCGTGCCACACTTGGGTGTTGCAAGAATAGAAGGAAAGGCATTGACTGGAATCTTACAACATCTCCTTCTCTTATCTTGCCTCCATCATGGATCCTTGCTCTCTCTGTTTCCTTCCATGCCTTTCTGGCTGCCTCAGATATTATTCCTCATTCCTGGCCTCAGACAGCCTTTCTGTGCTGCATTTGACTAGCATCACCCAACCTCAATCACTGCCTGCCATTGAATAACCTTTCTGGCTGTACAAAACTTACAGACAGTGATGAATTTCAAGGCACACACTGCTTGCTCATAGAGAACCATGTTGGTAAGGCATGGGAAGTTCTGGCAAGATTGCCTTTCAGTGAGCTTACGTGACAGGCAGCTGCACGAGAAAGGGCTTCCTATCACTTGCCATTTTCAAACTTCCACAAATATTTTCCCGTAGTTTCGTCCTGCCATCAGCAAGTTGAATTTTGGCCTCCTGCAAAAGAAAGATTTCTCCCATCTCCTCCGAATGTTCAATGCCAGGTGCAGCACAAGATTCTTCCCTTAAACTTATTTTGCAGAACTTTATCTCGTCAGGTGTCCAGCACAAATACTGGGTAGATTCACAGGGTAGGTGTAGGACAAAGAGTAAGGGCATGGATTGGTATGAGTTGACATAGGAACTTTAAAGTGCTAGGACAGGTGGGTATAGGGACATAAATAGTAATGGAAGATTTGAAGGGTTACAGAGGTGGGTACATGAGGTTATATTGGTTGGCATTGATAGGGCTAGCAGCATTCACAGTGAAGGGTATGGGGTTATGAGTGGCAAGAGCCTGGGATATGTTTTAGTTTTCATTCTTTCTTTTTAGATTTTGGATACAAAACCTAAGCCCAGCGGCATGTTTTCCAGCCAGTCCATCTCCACATTTGGGTCACCCTCCTCACTATTCACAGGTATCACAAATTTGCATGGGTACCCGCCTTCTCAAACGAAATTGGGCATCCCTTTTACAAAGTCAGGCTATGTAGCTGGGGATTCTCCTGACATTCTGCATCTGACTTGAGATCGAAAATCCAAGCTTTAATATAAATGGACGATTCTAAGTGGTTCAAATGTCTTATTGCAAGAGAATACCTCCACGTGATCAGTTGCTTGTTTCATTACTGCTGCTGCTGCACGTGCAGATATTCCTTTAACTTGATGCAAGGTTTAAACAGCTGTCAGGAAAGGCTGAGAAATCCCACCACAACAGATGGCTAGATCTTTGTGTGCAGCTTTCTTTCAGATTGACAGTGAGTACACATTGCTTTTGCTCATTATAAAAACTGGCTTGATATACACAGTAGGACCATTTGTTCACTATGTGAATGGAAAACTTGATCCATTTAAACTCAACAAGTTCATCAAATATCGAGACAGCCATACCACACCATATCAACTTCAGGGCACTACTCTTTCACTGTAGATCAACAGCTGGCAGTTACAAAATTAAAGATACAAGAACTTACTCTAACATTCTGTGACTTATGTGATATTTTGGACATACTGTATTTTACGGGTATCTTTGGGAATTGAATGCTTTTGACATAAAATATCTATGAATTTCAAAGCGCATTAAAAGTAAGGTGCTGCAGCTGATTAAAAAGGCCAAAGCAATACTCAGAATCTTACTGCTGAAGATGCAGATTTGTCACTATCACAGTTTCACAGATTTTGTAAATAAAACAGCTACCTTACTGAACACACTAGAATCAACTGAAGGTTTTAACTATCATCATGTGAATAAGCTGTATACAATATAACATTAGATATAATAGGATTATGACTGCTCTGTCATACTTTAAATCTTGTTCAGTTTTTAAAATGTAAAGAATGGCAAGTAGGAATAGGGATATATTAGAGAGAACATTATTTTATGGCAGCATTACCAACTTCATTCTGAATGAAAGAATTCCGGACCAAATTATTTCTAATTGAGTTTGACACAATTATTTTGTCTGCATGTAAGTAAATTTACCATAACCTTAATTAGACAATTTAATGGGATGAGGGTTGCTTTGTTTATATGATATGTAATTTCAACTTTCTTGTTCAAATTGATGCATCACCAGATTCACCACAGATAGGTCAAAGGAACATAATAAAGTGACAAGATATTGACAAGCACAGAAGCCACCAATGACAGTGAATGGAGTAGACAAAAGAAATTGTCTGAACAGTAGGAAGAGCACAGCCATTGCATGTTTACAACATCCGCTCTTCCCACTCAGTGTTACAATGGTGAATGACGCTTTCTGAAGAGGTTACTGTATAATATTGTAACAGAGAGCAACTCACGGTGAATTTACGCTGGAGACTGACGAGCTGCGAGATAGAGTACCTCGATTTTGCTTTACAAAACTGCACATGCAAAAAAGATGAGACAAAAAATACATTGGGAAAAGATCAAAAGGCTCCATCATAATCACAGGCAGGTTGCATTTGTCTGTGACTCCATCTCACAGACTTGATCAGAGCAGTTATTCAGATGAAAACTGTTACTGAATCAAACTCAATGCAGCCAAACAACAATTAGTCTCAATGCTTCGACCTTCAGACTCCATCCTGCTTTGAATTAAAGTACTACAATGGGAACACCATTCACAAGGTAATAAATTGAGCAAGTGCCACTTCTGTAAAAATCGCTCCTTGAATTACAATCTGAAATACAGTAAAATGATTAATGGCAAATCACATAAAATTTACAACAACATGGGCCAGTGGGGTTAGGTGTATCACACATTCCAGAAGAAAAAAAAAGGAGAGTTCATCAATTCATTTACATTATAAATACTTCCCACATTTCACACAGAGGATAGCCGGAAGGGAAGGAGTTCAACAATTGCTTTAATAGTAGATACATTGCAAAGGTAAAAAGTGGAAATACAATAATATGCAGCAATAGAAATGTATCGGAGAAAGTAACAATTGTTTTGGGGGAAGGTGTCAGTATCAAGACTTGAAAAGTCTCTGTTTGCAAAGTTTGATATTCGTGTAAATTTATTCCACATAAGCAGCTTGGAAGATATATTGACACTTTTCTAAATGTAACCAGTTTATTGAGAAAAATAAAGTTGAAATGATATGCAAGCAAGCCATTAACGAATCTGGCATTTATTTCAGTTATTTTTCTAAAGAAGTGCTAACCAGCTTTAATAAATCTCAGTGATTGAATAGAAAGATAGGCCACATGAAGCAGGTTGAACACAGATCTGCTAAGCCTTCCAACCTCATTAAAACACCCAGTAATTATTGGGTCGCATCATTTACAAAAAGTGACTTCTCTGCCCTACAAATTGCACTGTTTATTTCCACTTCTTGCTTTTGCTGCTGTTTAACTTCTGATCAAGACAACCCAATTCAGGACCACAGAGTATGAGTCCAAGGCATTGCCAGTTAGGAAAAGAACGGGATTGGGTATTGGAATTGATTGTATCAACTCACCTTCTCATAACTCAAATTAAAGCAACGAAAAGCTGAACAGAAAGAAATCACAGCCAAAATGAAACGGTTCCTTATTCAAATTAATGCAGAAAAACAAGAGAAATAAACAGAAACTGTGATAATCCATGTAAATGAGTTGTATATATGTGGAGAATTTTTTTTCCCAACTGTATTGGTAGCATTATGGATTGAATTGTCAATAACCAAAACATATTTAATATTACTACAATTTTTTTTTATAAGCTTGATATAATTAGAAAATTCAGACATTAAGCAATGGAATATGACTATCATTATTCTCAATGTTAGCCCTACCATCTCCAACCCTCCAGCATCTCCACTCCCAGAGGTAGTGGATACAGACAAGCATGACTAGGATGAAGAAAGACCACATCGTCCTAATCTATCCCATCCAGACGGGGCACAGCTATGTATACCATCAATCTTCTTAGGCACACAAATCTCCTATGAGTGTTCAATCTGAACTGGAGACCAAATTAGGTAACTCTCTCAAAGAGTTTTCTTTGATCCCTCAGGATAATCTAACAGGTTTGAGGCTACTCACAAATCACTCTCAACTCAGTGATCCCATGATCTACCTTCCACAATCTTCTTCAGGAAGATCCTTTGAATACTTTCAGAGGACTGAAGAAAACTCTAGGAGATACTATAAACCAGAAAGTGGACCAGACACACAAATAATCCAGCCATAAGCAAAGGTGAGAGACTAGGAATTCTGTGATCAGAACTCATCTTCTGACTCATCAAGGCCTGTCCACCAACTACAAGGCACAAGGTAGGAGTGATTTTGATTAAGTTCCATTTACATGGAAGAATGCAGATGCAACAACACTCAAGTGGTTCAACTCTATCCAAGACAAAAGAGTCCCATTTACCAGTACCCAAAACACCACCTTAAATATTTACACACTCCACATGTTGCTGAAGTGTAAACATATATAAATTGAATTCTAGCAGTTCACCAAGCCTCATTTGATTCCACATTCCAAACCATGAACTCTCCTGTTTACAAGGACAAGGACAGCAGATGTGTGGAAGCACTATCACCTGCATAGTCCCCTCCATACCACACTGACCTGTTGGTATATGGCCAGGTCTTCACCATCCCTGCCTGGAACAACACTGGGAGCATCTGTACACCACCTTGAAGATTGCAGTTCACCACCACCCTTTCAAAGACAATTGGAGATGGAGAACAAATACTGACCTTGGAGCAACGGTCATGTCCAGTGAAGGAATGGTTTAAAAAAGATACTCACTCCAACACGGATCAACAGTCACCAACATCATTCTGACAGCTCTTCCAAATGAACAAGTTTCAAGCCAGAACTTTAACAGTAAAGCAGGACAATATGGGAAGACAGTAATTTTTCATGTGTTGTTTCTTTTAGCCAATGCGCACTTTTGCAGGTGGATCTTTAGAAAGTAATAAACTGGATGTACCCTGGCTGTCTATATTTTCTCTTTTTTAGCTTCCAATACAGACAGCTATTTAGTGGTCCTAGCAGCTAGTGATAACAGTGGTCCTGTGGAAGGTATCAATGGCAGGACATGATAGATATACATTCCATGGCCCAACAGTCTCGGATGTCAGACTAAAGTAAAATACTAGAACTTAAATACAACAAATAAAAGAGCACACATAAACCAAAATAGGCAGAAGTACCAATATTTTTGGGGTCATGTGAAAAACAACTGAAATGCAATGATATACAAAATAAAATTGTGTGTAAAATATTACTGTATAAATTCTGAACTTACGCTGCTATAGATAGGTTAGTTGCAGATATTGGACTGACATCTGCAACCTCTATGGCCTTCTGGATGGTGTTTTTTTGGATATTAGCTTCTTCCATCTCTTCTTCATCCTGAGAAATGAAATGACAGGAGATGGATCTAAGCTACATGTTATTCCACACCACACCTGAATACTTTATTTCCACTGACACAAGAATGTTTCTCCAACCTTTTGAGGAATGGAATTTATGCCAAGATTTCAAAACACAGACTTTGAAATGTTTCCCTGAAATTTCTAAAAGTAAAATGACATTACATGAGAAAACTGTTCTAAGCTAATTATGAGAGATTTTGATACAGTTGAGACAGGAAGCTGTTGTCACTGGCTGAGTGAAGTCAGATATATAAGGTGTTTAGTAACAAAAAGCAAGCAGATAGTTAGAGGTATCAGCTTTCATGGACCAAGACACTCCCTGGAAGCATATTCAACAAAAACTTTTAAAACTGAAAGGTTAAAAAAGAAAAGGTTTCAGGGCTAGGGAGGAAGCAGCAAATGACTAATTGGACAAATTACCTCCTTCTGTGGTGTAGAATTCTATGATTTTATGAAAAACAAAAACAGCCCTGCTCCTGCATGTGCACATATCTTGAGCAGTAGGGAGAGGCTGAATACGCAGGGGGCTTTTTACCCTGATGAGTCAGAGGCTGAGGGGTGACATTATAGAGGTTTATAAAATCATGAGGGACATGGATAGGGTGAATAGACAAGGTCTTTTTTCCAGGTTGGGGGCATCCAAAACTAGAGGGCATAGGATTAAAGTGAGAGGGGAAAGATTTAAAAGGGACTTGAGGGGTAACTTTTTCATGCAGAGGGTGGTGCATGTGTGGAATGAGCTGCCAGAGAAGGTGGTTGAGGAAGGCACAATTAAAACATTTAGAAGGCATCTGGATGGTTACACAAATAAGAAGGGTTCAGAGGGATACAGGCCAAATGCTGGCAAATTATCAGCGGTGAGCAGATTGATTTATGAGAAAACTAGTTCTATACCCTCTTGAGTTTACAACAGCCAGCGATGACTTAATTAAAATATGTAAGATCCTGAGGGGACTTGACTAGTGCATGTGGAAAGGATGCCTTCTCTTGTAGAATATAGAACTAGAGGGCATCATTTTAAAATAAAGGTCGCCTACCTACGACAGAAATAAGGAAAAAAATTCTCTCAGAGGGTTGAGTGTATTTGGAATTCCCTTCTTCAAAAAGCAATGGATGTAGAATCGCTAAATATATTTAAGGCAGAGGTAGATTCTTGACTACCAAATAGTAAAAGATTATGAGGATATGCAGGAATGTGTGTTTGGGGTTAAAATCAGATCAGCTATGATCTTATTACAAGGCAAAATAGGTTCAAAAGGCCGAATAGCCTACTCTTGCTCCTTGTTGGTCGATTTGTATGATGTTCATGTCACTATAAATCCATCACATAGCTCATTCAATTCTGATTTTCTTAGGAAATTATACTGATTCTGAAAAGGGGTTGTTTCACTATTAGCACATTCATGCATATTTATATAAAAAGTTGAAACTTTTTTAAACTTTTTTTTTAACGCAGGAAGTCGGAGTTTGCTTTTATACAACTATTTTCGAGAGATTGAAATCTATGCTGGGTCTTTGGAACTGCAATTAATGACGCTTTTACTTGTTGCTGTCCATGGTCATGAAATGGGTCGAGACTCGGGCGTGCAAGGGTATTTCTGATATTGATACGAGAACCGAGCAAATGCGAAAATAGTGCACCTAGAGCCAAATTGTAGGAGTCGACATGAGATTGACCATTGCTTGAGCATCTATGGTAAGCAGAAAAAGATACACTGCAGCCAATCTTGTAGATATTTATGGGAACAAAGTGTATTTAAAACTTGTCTGTTGAGGTGAATTTATTGAACCTGCTCATTAAGTATGACAGAAGAACTGCATTGCTAGGAAATGTTACTGTTGATGAACATTTAGGTTTTAATACGCAACTAATTTAAGATTAGAAATGTTTATTGCTATTGATTCTAATTGCACAATTCCTGTTGAAAATACATTTTTCTTTCCAGTTCCCTTCACTTGAAATGTCCTACTTTTTATTGTGGTTTTCAAGATGATGAAGGACAACGGACTTACTATAATCTTTGAACAAATAACACAGATAAGTGTTATAAGCAAGTGCTCACTACAGATGTTTTCTTTAAAACAAGATGGATAAAATATGTTTCATATATGGACATTGGGATCTTTTCAGTTCAAAACGAGTCTGCATGTAAACTCACTATTAGATTGTATGGATGCTGTAATCAGACTTCTCCCACAGTCTATTGAAAATTTTGGCATCTGTGCACTGACAATAGACACTGTCTGACAACACTTATGAAAACAATTACCATGAGGCTGAAAGATTTTGATTTCTATTGCCTCATCTCTTTATCTCTACAGTGACTGCATACATTGGTTTGGCCCACTTTGGCTGGGAATGGAAACATCCAACATTTAATGACTATAATTGTACAATTCAATTGTGTCAGACAAGCTTCTGAGCTGAATATAATAGGAATTAAACTCATTACATGTGATATGCAATTAATTATGTTGTTTCTATAATGTTTGGTTTGTCAAATTAGTGTCTGAGGAGATCAAGGGTTTTTCACATGTAAAATGTTCAATTCCACAATAAAAGTAATGTGTTCCTCAACATAACAAGATGCTATTTAGTGTTCCATTGTAAACAAACCACACAATAAGAGCCAAAAGGAATCATTGATGTTTCACCTAAAAAATCTTAATTTGACGATGAAGAGAATGAATTGAAATACAAACCTTTGTCAACTCTTGTGCATTTGCCAGGTTATCGACTGCAATGGCCAAGAAGACATTGAGAAGTGTGTCTGTTCATGATAAAGCTCAGGAAAAATATTTGCTTTAAGATCAAAAATTAAAGAACATTAAATGCCTTCACTGTAAACTTTGCTCTCTGACCTTTTCCATTCAGAGACCCATTTCCATACATGTTCCAGTATTTTACTGGGAGGAATGAGTTGGGTAGTGGAACAAATGTATCCAGGATTTGTGATATTTGTAAGTTAGTTTACAGGTCAGGTGACAGGATGAACAAATTTTGACTGCCAGACATTAATAGAATATTGCTTCCTCACCAAACCTACACCATTTAGTTGAAATGAAGATTCAAGGCACTCCACATTAACTGGTAGCTAATAAGAATCTAAGCACAGTAAAGTTGATCAAGTTGTTGATCAAATTACAAAGGATACAATTCCCAAACAGTGTCAAGATAATAAAATAAATGGATGAAAACATTCCTTTTTTAACTCCTCCTTGTGATTCAATTCCAAAATACATAACTGCATTCCAGTCTTCTCCTGTCAAGATCTGTGCAATTAATAATAGAAGAAGAGCATTAGTACTTTACTGATGGAAAACCTTAAATTATTATGAAGATTTTTAATTATCTACAAACTTAAAGTGTTTAAATTAAGACTAATTGTAGTATTATTTCCAATATCTTTCAACTATCAGAGTCTTCAATGATAAAAAAGCACTTCTTATATGTTGAACTTTTAACTTTTATTTTGTATTGCTAGAAACAATGTGCAATAATTAACACCAGAAATCAAAAATTCAATGGCCAATGAAGAGATGAGAGAGACGTAAGCTGGGCAGGAATTATCTCAATGGCAAAAAATTTACATTTGATTTTGGATATCAGAACTGTCACCAGTATTCAGTCTTGATGCACCCCTGCTGATCGAATAAAACTTTAAAACATGTATCTTTTGTTTCATTGTAACTTCAAAGTTCCTTCTCTGTTAGATTGATGCAGAATCAAGAATGATGATCCATATTTTGCATTATGAGAATTGGTCCCATTTTCCTACTTAAACCTTTTAAATAATTACAGATCAGTCAGTTTAATTCTAGTGCTGGAGAAGCTTTGAGAAACTATTATTAGTGATAGAATTAGTTGTTTCATGGAAAAACATAGAGCTAGCTTGATTTCTAAACGGGAAATCCTGTTTAACTAACTTGTTGGAATTTTCTGAAGAGCTAACAGAAAGGGTCAATGAGGACAAGTTTGTTGATGTGGTGTACATGGACTTTGATACAATTTCACACAACACACATGACAGAAAAGTTAAAGCCATGAGATAAAAGGGACAGGAGCAACTTGCATTCAAAATTGGCTGAGTGATTGGAAACAAAGTCATGGTTGATGGATATTTTTCAAACTGGAGGCAAGTTTGTAGTCAAGATCCTCAAGGATCACCAATGTGATTCTTGCTTTTCCTGATTATATATAAATGATCTGTAGCATGATGGTACTGAGGACAATTTGAAAGTTTGCTGATGGTTCAAAACTTGGAGGAATTGTAAACTGTGAAGAGAACAATGTAGAGCTTCAAAAGAACATTGATTAGCTGGATGGATAGGTGGCAGATGAAGTTCAATGCAAAGAAGTGTGTGCCAATTCATATTGGTAAAAGGGACATAAGAAGATGACATAAACAGAGGTACCATTCTAAAGAGGGTGCAGGAGAAGTGGCACCTGGACATATGTCTCCATACTCGGTTTACAATTCTTGTTGCCGCAGAAAGGATACCGACATCAAAGCCCCTCCCACCTTGTGTAATGCTCTCTTTCAATCTTTCCCGTATTCAAGATACAGAAGCTTGAACACTAGTATTAACAGTTTCAAGACCAGCTTCTTCACTGTAGTTATTAGATTGCTGAATTACTTTGAATAATGTTGATGGTGCTAATATCAATCTTGCTTTGTGCACCTCCTATGCAGCCATAACCTTGTATGGCTTGCATAGTCTAAGCACCCTATGACCTATATTTTCTTGTTTGCTATGATGTGCCTATACTGCTCGCAAAACAAAGCTTTTCATTGTACTTAGGTACATGTGACTACAATAACTCAAATCAAATCATTAAAGATGACAGCACAGGTGGAGAAGGCAGTTAATAGAGCATGAAATATTCTCGGCTTTATTAATAGGGACATAAATACAAGTGCAAAGAGGTGAAGCTGAACATGCATTCGACACTTTTTTTTAGATTAAATTCCCTACAGTATGGAAACAGGCCCTTCGGCCCAACAAGTCCATACCGACCCTTTTAAAAGTAACCCACCCAGACCCATTCCCCTACCTTATATTTACCCCTGACTAATGTACCTAACACTACAGACAATTTAGTATGGCCAATTCACCTGATCTGCACATCTTTGGTTTGTGGGAGGAAACCAGAGCACCCAAAGGAAACCCACACAGACACGGGGAGAATGTCCAAACTCCACACAGACAGTCGCCTGAAGCAGGGGTCGAACCCAGGTCACTGGCACTCTGAGGCAGCAGTGTTAACCACTAAGCCACTGTGCTGCACTTAAGACATAGGAGTGGAAGTAAAGCCATTCGGCCCATCAAGTTCACTCCGCCATTCAATCATGGCTGATGGGCATTTCAACTCCACTTACCCGCACTCTCCCCATAGCCCTTAATTCCTTGGGAGATCAATAATTTATCAATATCTGCCTTGGAGACATTTAACGTCCCGACCTCCACTGTACTCCATGGCAATGCATTCCGCAGGCTCACCACTCTCTGGCTGAAGTAATGTCTCCTCAATTCCATTCTAAATTGTCCCCCTCTAATTCTAAGGCTGTGCCACAGGTCCTAGTAATCCCTGCCTAATGGAAACAATTTCCCAGCATCCACCCTTTCTAAGCCATGTATTTTCTTGTAAGTTTCTATTAGATCTCCCCTCAACCTTCAAAACTCTAATGAATACAATCCCAGGATCCTCAGCCGTTCATCGTATGTTAGGTCTACCATTCCAGGGATCATCCGTGTGAATCTCTGCTGGCACTACAGTGTCAGTATGTCCTTCCTGAGGTGTGGGATCCAAAATTGGACTCAGTATTCTAAATGGGACCTAACTACAGCTTTATGAAGTCTCAGGGTAGCATATCACTGCTTTTACATTCCAACCCTTTTGAGATAAATGACATTACTTTGCTTTCTTAACCACGGACTCAACCTGCAAGTTAACCTTTAGAGAATCCTGGACTAACACTCCCAGATTTCTTTGTACTTTGGCTTTATGAATTTTCTCACCATTTAGAAAATAGTCCATGCCTGTATTCTTTTTTCCGAAGTGCAAGACTTCGCATTTGCTCACGTTGAATTTCATCAACCATTTCTTGGACCATTCCCCTAAATTGTCTAAATCTTTCTGCAGCCTCCCCACCTCCTCAGAACTTCCTGTCTGTCCACCTAACTTTGGTAAAGTTCACCAGAATGCTCCCAGTCCCCTCATCCAGATCATTAATATAAAAATTGAACTGCGGCCCCGACACTGAATCTTATGAGACACCACTTGTCACTAGCTGCCATTCTGAAAGAGAACCTTTTATTACAACTCTCTGCCTTCTGTCAGACTGACAATCCTCAATCCATGCCAGTAGCTCACCTCGAACACCACGAGTCCTTACCTTACTCAGCAGCCTCCCGTGAGGCACCTTATTAAAGGCCTTTTCAAAATCCAGGTAGATAACATCCACTGGGTTTCCTTGGTCTAACTCACTTGTTACCTCTTCAAAGAATTCTAACAGGTTTGTCAGGCACAAAATCCCCTTACTAAATTCATGCTGACTTGTTCTAATCTGCCCCTGCACTTCCAAGAATTTAGAAATTTCGTCCTTAATGATGGATTCTAGAATTTTACCTGCAACTGAGATTAGACTTGTTGGGTCTCAGCTGGAGTGCTGTGTATAGTTCTGGGCACCACACTATAGAAGAATGTGAACATATTGGGGAGAGCGCTAAGGAGATTTATGAGAATGATAAACATTAGCTGTGATGTCATTCTGGAGACATGAGGACTCTTTTCCTTGGAGAAAAGGAGGCCTAGAAAAAGTCTGATAGAAATTTTTAATATCACGATGGAACTGGATAGAGTAGTTGAGGAGAAACTATTCCTGTTTTTAAAGATGTCAAGAACAAGCGGGCACAAATTTAAAATGATTTTTAAACGAACCCAATGTTTGAGAAAAGAAACTTTTCACACAGAGAGTTGGTAGGGTGTGGAATACACTATCTGGAATGTGGTGATGGCAGGTTCCATTGAGGTATTCAGAAGACGAGAAGATGATTTTTTAAATAGTTACAAGGTATGGAAAGGACAGGAGAATGGCACTAAGTCATAATACTTATCTGGAGAGCTAGTGCAAGCACAGTGGGCCAGATGGTCTCCTTCATCATCATTACATGATCTTATGATCCCAAAGCTGCCTCATAGCTCAACCGTTCTGATCAGCAGGAAATCTAGCACCTAAACTGAGGCAGATGCCTGTGCAGGGTCAGTTGGAAGGTGATCCAGAGGGAGAGAATTCCAAAGTCCAACAACTCCTCTCTTCCCAACACCCAAAACAGGAAATTTGCTCCCAACATCTCTTTATACGGGAGGCCAATGCAGAGAATCCTGTGTGGTGTAAAACATGCTGCTAGTTTGCTGTTTTGTGCTGTACTAAATGCCCAGTTTCACTCTGTGTGTTGACAAAAAGTGTAGGGAGCCTTTATCATTGTCTGTTACAGAAATTGTATGCCTCACCCTCTTGCAATCTTTTGTCTTTATTAATCTATTCTTTATGCATACAGAGTTTGTTAATTCAGAGACAGAGTCTCATTTTGCTTTTCAAAGGATAGAGGACAATGCAGTGGTATGTGACATATCCCAGTAGCCCATGCATAAATTCAATATTCACTTTTATTATCTTTAGGTTGTGACTATTTACCTAAGCATTGGGCAAAAAAAATGTAGTTACTGATGACATTAGGCCCGAGAAATCATAATATGTGAAAAAATACCTGAGAATTTCTTTATCCCCAAGAGCAATCTGTGAGCCAGGGTGGCAGGGGGAGGGAGGGAATTGAGAGGAATAATAGGAGTATTGTACATATGAAAATATAAGTAGGTAGAGAAATGGCAGACATTTAAAGAGATGTTGGGAGCATGTTTCCTGTTTTGGTGGTGAGGGAGAGATGAGGAGAGATTTCTTCTCTAAGAAGAGTTGTTGGTCTTTGAAATTCTCTCCCAAGAGAGGAGTGGAGGCTGCATCACTGAGTTCGATTGATTTTTGATTGACAAGGGAATTAAAAGTTACTGCGAGCAGGCGGTAAAGTGAAGTTAAGGTTACAATCAGATCAGCAACAATCTCATTGAATGGCAGAGCTGGTTCAAGGGGCTGCTTAGCCGAACTCTGCTCCAAAACGAATGAGAGGCAGCTCTTGGAGGTGAGGCATCCTCCAGCATGGAGCCTTGATTGCAAGATGACCATAAAATCTGATCAGGTCTTTCAGGTTTTTCCATGTTAAATCTAGTCCAAAAATGTCAGTCTCATTGAAAAATACTGACTTGAGATTGTTAAAATTGTCATATTATAATATTGCATTGCATCTTTAATCTAGCCAACACGACATACCAGTAATCACTGACAAGGTCATTTATACAGAATCATCATATATAGGTATACAATTAATCTTCTAATTTCAAGCACCTTTTTTATGCAGAATTTTGTTTTAGTGAGAACGAGTGAAATGTGCAGATTTATCAGACATTGGGTTCAATCTTCTTCTTTTCCCTCACAATATTCTCGCCCTATTGTTTCTGCCCTACCTCTCTTTCAGGAAGTCGCTTATGACAGTTCAGTTGGCTATCTGAGCTCTCTGGTTTCTCAGACAAAAGATATTCCTCATAGCATGAGTAGGGGCTTTTCAACCATTAGGGCATTACAGCTGGACCTTACTTTTTCTTCATGTCACATCATTGTGTTCTGGCAGAGATCACTGAATAGCAATCAGGAGCAAGAAGCATGACTAATGTTTGGTGTTAGTAACCCAGGAGCACTGTGGTCATTTGTAGTATCCTTGCTTTCCCTCAGCACAATGCCATCAATTAGTAGCTTTATGCTTAATATTATGAATGGTGCACATTTGGATAATTGCACATGTCTACTTTCATTAAGAGAGCAGATTGTGAGCTTGCAAAACCCAGAAAATCAGTCAAGTCCACGGGTGATCCACAGTCAAGATAAGCAACACTGTTTACTATTCGTGTTCATTGCACATTAATTGTTTGCAACAGCTAGTGCACGAAATAAGGTATAACTAGAAAGCAGAAATTATTTTAATATAACTTAATTCATTCAAAAATAACATTTTGTGTTTACCTGGAACACCGTAAGAATTGCAGCAGGGAATGTATCAAAATTTGTCGGAGGGGTTCCATCTTCAAAATTAAATCTAGAGATGAACAACAAGCACAGGTGAGTAAGCGCCTGTTTCCACTGTTCAACACTTGCGGAGTTTTAGCTTACTGCTATAGACTGGTACAAGTTCCCACAGCAGTCTAGCAATAACCTTGATACATAACGTGGCTTGCAGCCAAAACACATTGAACATCTTGAAGATGGAAGTGGCTTTGATGAGCAGATCAAGCAGATAAACTGGGGATCGAGTGAGACTCATTTGTGCTGTAACACCATTTGCTCTGGATTTGCAGAACATGCATGTGAACCCATAAGAGGTGGAAGGCTCTCAGTGTTTGTAGTGTAATCAAACTTGGTAAAAGACAGCCACTGCTGAAAATGTGTTGCTGGAAAAGCGCAGCAGGTCAGGCAGCATCCAGGGAACAGGAGAATCGACGTTTCGGGCATAAGCCCTCGGGCAAAAGACAGCCACTACCTTATGTTACTACTGCATTCTCAAAGTATTGAAATTGTTTTATAATTAGCACTGTGAATATATGGCATGCACAAGATTATTGCTGGTTTACCCATTTTTTCCATTGCAAAGTGTTTCTCATCTTTCTTTTATCTGAGTCTTTGACCACAGGTATCCATAAAATTTTGTTTCCGTTTACTCCTAAACTGGAAATATACCAACTCACTTACTCTTTTCCTTGTCTGTATATAAAGTGCAATAAGACTTATAGCACTTTATTCTACATTGAAGCTTTGTAGGGTACTTTATATCTCCTCCTCAACTGGACACCGGAGTATAGGGGGATTAAAATAGAGCCTCTGCTATTTTAGTGCTCGGAGCAGCTGTGACAAACCTGGCCAAGCCAAACTTGTGAGCAGCAGAAACCAGGGTCAGGAATTTGAAATAAAATTTTGTCTGCTCCCTGTAGGCCAGGAAGTGCAGGTCACTTTCAATGGGAATCAGAAGAAAGCAGCTTCTTCTGCCCACTGCTTCCATTCTCCAGAGTTTGATTCCCCTTCTTGAATCATCTCAACCATTTACCTTGCGCCAACAACAACTGTTCCCATCAGTTCCTGATGGTGCATCTATTCCATGTTATTTTATCTGACAGGCGGCTATTTTTTTGCCATCCTCGCAGCCAATTTAGCTGTTCACTGGATTGCCCTTCCATCATGAGGTAGCTGAGCTGATATTTTCTTAGGAGAGCAAACATGTATCAGTACTTCCCAAGCTTTTTCCCGACTGTGATCCCGTTTTGTGGCTGGAAGATTATCATGGCCCAAGTAAGATCTGTGGTATGGAGAGGGAGATCTGCGAGAGAGGGGGATGTGCCTCTTGAAGACCTCTCTGATAAAACAGGTTATTATAACTCAATCAGAGCTCAGAGTGACCATTGCTGCCTTGATACTCAACACTTCAGCTTGCAATCCTACTTTAGGGTTCTGCCTCCCATTGGAAAATCCTGACCTATATCCTCAGTTATTCTTTCTAATCCCTAACAATACACAGGCATGTAAAGCTCTCATCTCCAGAGGATTTCTTCATTGATTTCATCTGCTCTCCTTCCCTTTCAATCTTGCCAATATCTCACAGTTTAGCAGTTCATCTTTTACTTAAGTTACCCAATGATTAACAAGAATATCTTATGTTAAATTCATATTGAATTTGAACATTACTTACTGTCCTCCAAAGAGCTGCATTCCAAGTAAGGCAAAGACTACGATGAACAGGAAAAGTAGGAAAAGCAGACTAATGATAGATTTCATGGAATTCAGCAGAGATACTACCAGATTACGTAATGAGTTCCAGTACCTACAAAGACACAAAAAAACCATCAAATCAAATGTTAACAACAATGGTACTCCTTTAGCGTCTATTCTGATCATGAGTACTTTTAAACAAATATAGTCCCATTTTTTCTGTGATTTCAATCTTAAACTAATATGCTTTAAAGAAAATTAAAGATCTTTTACTAAAGTCTGAACTAGTTATTGGAAAATTATTGATCATCTTATGTTTCATCATATTATCAGTCTTAAAAGACTTTTAAAATATTAAATGGATTGACCTTAAATAAAATTCCTTCAAAATTGGAAAGATTTGGGAACTCAGATTAATGCTGCAAGGCAATGAAGTGCTTAAGGCTTGTGTTCTACTTGTAAATAATGAAGAGAACTCACATCTCTCATAGCACAGATTGCATGGCCTCCTTCAACATTAAGATTTTATACATCAAAGTGCTGCAAGGCACTGCAGATGCTTTATGAGTTGAATAGGAATGTGTCTTTGTTGCATTGTTTGATAAATGGCCAACTGCAAAGATTATATTATCGTAAGATATTTTACATGGTACCAGTACCACAGTTACAGTGTGGGTTATTTAAGTGATTTCCATGAGCAAAATGTATCGAAATAATATTTAGCAGAACAACATTTCTGAACCTCATAAGACAGTGGGCATGCAGAACTAGCTCTCAAAAATGAAATGTAATTAAGGTCAATTAACATCTTTAGAAGGGTACTGGACCAATATATATTGAGGAACTCAGCTAACAGTGGAAAGATATTAATTTAGTTGCTTAATTTTTATTTTCCATAGGAAAGTGGAAACAATGATCTTTCCTTAAATAGGTGATGCTGATGGCAATGATGATTAGGGAAACCATATAATAGAATAATCATAATTAACTTTGAATGTAGCATCCATGATGGGTCAAATGGTCTTTTCTCATTCTGGATTTCATGTCTTTAATCCAGCTTCGACTAAGGATATAATTCTTGATACGTGCATACATAATTCTACATTTTTTTTGTTAATTCTTGTTCATGTAGTTAGAAAGTCTATGCTGCAACAGGACAAACTACACAACCAGTGGACTGTTTACTGGTGACAATGAGATGTCTTGTCATCTTGTCATTTGCATTATTCAATGGAACAAATACCATTCAATGAATACAAAACAAATGGAATCTTCAGAGGAGAAACAATTGAATTGTTCTAAGTACCTAAATAAAATGGCAGGGTCAAGAACTGAAACTGGACAAGCATGGAACTATGCTGCAATAAATGAACATTATAGAGTGTTGGGATTTACAGATCTGCAGCTTTAACCAAAAATTACTTCGCAGGCAGTGGATGTGATCTATATGGATTTCAGTAAGGCATTCGACAAGGTTCCCCATGGGAGACTAGTTAGCAAGGTTAAATCTCATGGAATACAGGGAGAACTGCCATTTGGATACAGAACTGGCTCAGAGGTAGAAGACTGAGAGTGGTTGAGGGTTGCTTTTCAGACTGGAGGCCTGTGACCAGTGGAGTGCCACAAGGATCAGTGCTGGGTCCACTACTTTTTGTAATTTATATAAATGATTTGGGTGTGAACACAGGAGGTATAGTTAGTAAGTTTGGAGGTGACACCAAAATTGGAGATGTAGTGGACAGCGAAGAAGGTGACCTCAGATTACAATGAGATCTTGATTAGATGGGCCAATGTGCTGAGGAGTGGTAGATGGATTGTCATTCATGTAAATGCAAGGTGCTGCATTTTGGAAAAGCAAATCAGAGCAGGACCAATACACTTAATGGTAAGGTCCTGGGGAGTGTTGCTGAACAAAAAGACCTTGGAGTGCAGGTTCATAGCTCCTTGAAAGTAGAGTCACAGGTAGAAAGGATTGTTAAGAAGGTGTTTTGTATGCTTTCTTTTATTGGTCAGAGTATTGAGTATAGGAGTTGGGAGGTCATGTTGCAGCTGTACAAGAAATTGGTTAGGCCAGTTTTGAAATATTACATGCAATTCTGGTCTCCTTCCTATCAGAAGGATGTTGTGAAACTTAAACGGATTCAGAAAAGATTTACAAGGATGTTGCCAGCGTTGGAGAATTTGAGCTACAGGGAGAGGCTGAACAGGCTGGGGCTGTTTTCCCTGGAGTTTCGGAGGCTGAGGGGTGACATTATGGAGGTTGATAAAATCATGAAAGGCATGGATAGGGTAAATAGACAAGTTCTTTTCCCTGGGTTGGGGGAATCCAGAACTAGAGGGCATAGATTTAGGGAGAGAGAGAAAAGATATAAAAGGGACCTAAGGGGCAAGTTTTTCATGCACATGGTGATGCATGTATGGAATCAGCTGCCAGAGGAAGTGGTGGAGTCTGGTGCAATTGCAACATTTAAAAGGCATTGGGATAGATATATGAATCGGAAGGGTTTGGAGGGATATGGGACAAATGCTGGCAAATGGACTAGATTATGTTGGGATATCTGGTTGGCATGTTTGGCCCAAAGGGTCTGTTTATGTGCTGTACATCTCTATGACTCCATGTCTGTATAACAATTATCTTTAATTTCCAAGATAATATTGCACAAGAAACTGAAAAGGAAGTTCGCAACAATTAATATTCTCCTTACTTGGTTACTTTGAAGATTCGGAGTAGGCGAAGTGCTCTAAGAACACTTATACCAAACGAGGTACCTGGCTTCACAGCAGCCCAGATTACCTCAAAAATACTGCCAACAATCACCTGCAAAAACATTATTGAACACCTGTTTAGTTGGTGAGCTCTGGCAAATAATATTTCCATTTTCTGCAATTACACAATCGCAACCTTACCCCAAAATCAAAACAATTGAACGAAGAATGGAAGTATGTTCTTGGTCCCAAACCATACATTTTCAGTGACATCTCAGTCAGAAAAAGTCCGAGGAAAACAAATTCAGCAAAATCTGAAACAAAAATTGCTTGTTAATATTTTAGGAGAGTACTCAACAGGCATGCCGCATAGTTTAGGCAAAAAGTGGGTATTGCAGATGCTGGAGATCAGAGTCTAGATTAGAGTGATGCTGGAAAAGCACAGCAGGTCAGACAGCCTCCGAGGAGCAGGAAAATCGACATTTCAGGCAAAGGCCCTTCATCAGGAGTGAGCTCCTGCACAAAACACTTGCCCAAAACGTCGATTTTCCTACTCCTCGGATGCTGCCTGACCTGCTGTGCTTTTCCAGAACCACTCTAATCTAGATGTTGCATAGCTTTTATACTAGCAGCTCATCAGAGACACAGCTTGCAATTGTTTGCTTGTGTAGAATGTCTACCAAGCTTGTGAGCATAGCAATCAACTCCATATTACAGGGTGGGTCACTTGTTTATGAACATCTGGCCTATGAATGCAATCTCATACAGGATGTAACTTCAAAGACCATATGAACACTTCTTGAGTTTATGAACAGCTCCTTTATATTGTCCTGCACTGTATTCTGACTCGCGTACAAGTCAATTTATGGATGGATTCCATGTCACCTTTCTGCTCCAGCAATCGAAACTAATCCTACTTACCTACAGTCTTCTCCATTGCCTGTAACTTTCTCTTCTTCAACTGTTTACTTGATCTCATCTTGAAAATTGCAAGTTTCTTTGTCAGCTGCTCTACGTTCAAAAAGCTTTCTGCCAACATAAGCTTTTTCCTAAATTCTCACATTAACTTTTAGAAGTACACATTTATAAACTGAGAGTAACATGACTGAAGAAAGTTGGGTAGGAATATAAAAGTCAAATGTAAAATGTTTACAAAGATATACAAAGTGCAACTTGAGTATTGCTGAATAAAAGACGTATTTTGTTGAAGCTTTTCAACTTCCATGCATCAGGAAAACTCACAAGAATTAACAATGCAAAAGGAAAATGATAAACATTTATACTGTATAAGAAAATAATGCTGAATGGTTGGAAAGTGGACTGAGATTGTTAGAGGTATTGTCATGGAGAATGTACCAATTGAGTGATGACTGAAAGTTACCTGCTAAATTCAGTTTAAATTTTAATAGCTGGCTGCTGATTTTGATTGATCAAGATATTACCCTGAGAAATGCACCAGACTGCAACCTGTCTTTTTGAGTTGATACTGTGTGTACGCGTGTGTACGTGTGTGTGTGTATGCGTGTGTTAGTGTGTGTGTGCGTGCATTGGAATATTGGAATGTTCTGTGCTTTTTGGCGACATGCCTTCACTGTTATATGAGATACTTTCTAGTTTCCAACAGCATACAACATGACAAGTGAATACTTGACATAGAATTTTATTCTTCCTGGAATGAGTAAATTATTGAAAATTACTACCCATAGTGAAAATGGAATCCCCCTTTAAGTACAGAGATAATATCAAAATTGAGGTGTGCTGAGGTCTCAGTTTTTGCCAGGATCAATGAAAATATCTCTATAAACACTTTGGAACCAAATAGAAGCAACATGAAAATTGACTTGACAATGAGCTAAAAATGTCTGTCCTGCATACTTACACAGAGCCTCGGTGAGCCACAGTGGCTGGTCATAGTGGACAATTGCAACACAGAGTGTATTAAGTGCCACCACACAGAGAACAATCCAGTAAAAACTCTGTGATTTTACCATGCGTCGAATGAAGAAGCGAAACCTTTTCTCCTTCCTCCGAAAATAGGAGGAGCTGTCATTTTTAACACTTTTCAGGCTGGGTCGAGTAAATCCTAGGAAAGGAAATGTAAATTAAAAGTTTTAAATGTGGTGTTATTGTAATTGCATCAAAACGAAGTCGGTTTTGTTCTCTGCAAAAGTTTAATTTACAAAACTTCAAGCCCATTGGTTTATCTTTATGTTAAAGTTAAACATTATGTTCAGATAAACTGAAATACTATGCAGCAAGTGTGTTGTAGGCCATGGACTCTTTTTTGAATAATATCATTTAAACTCTTTTGTGACTGCTTATTTAGCCATAGCTCTTAAGATGTTACTATTTAAATAAGCATAATTATTCATTCACACTCTTTCTAACAAACTACTGTCAGTTAATTATTCATGACAGCACCAATTTGCACAAATGTCTCTTTAATTATCCGGTTGGCAGTGGAATTGAAGGTCATAAGAATAACTCTGGAAAAACAATCAGATATTCTCCAAAACCCAGTGATATTTATATGGCTGGCTTCAGGATGAAAGTTGACTGCAGACAGCAGCTGGTCAGGGCTAAATAACTGCAATGTTGTGATGAACATTGAAGTCTTCTGCTTGTTTTGGAAACTCATGGTTGAATGAATTCAGCCCATGATTGTTGGAATGGAAGTCCCCTCATGGATCTCAATTTCCCAAAGGAAATGAGCTTTGGGCAATTGCTGGTCAGTTCCGAGTGAGCACAATAAACAGTGTAATGCAGCTCATGGCTGAGGATCAATTGGTATAAGGTTGCCAGTTTCACCAAGATTCCTGAATTGTAACTGAGAATTGGGTCTCACATGGACATAGTACGTGGTATATCATTGAAAGTTGAGGTTCTTAGCCATAGAAACAGCAATAGGCCATTCTGCCCTTCCAGCCTGTTCCATTATTCATTAGATTGTGGACAATATGTAGTTTAACTCCATCTATCCTGTTTGATTATGTTACCTTTATTATCCAGTCTAATAAAAGTATATCAATCTCAGTTTTGAAATTGGCAATTGACACAGCCACCGCAAATCTTTGGGAATACGGTTGAATTAGTGTTCAGGCAGAGCTCAAGTCAGCTGGATGGCCTATTTCTGCCTTATTTTTATCCTGCATTTAAGCATAGCTACAACTGAGCTCAACGTGCTTGATGGCAATAAGGAAAGAAAATATAAAATATTCCATTGCAATTGCTCTTCACTCTGAGCAACAGAAAGTTCATAAGAAAGGATGTCATGTCTTTCTCATACTATTCAATAGTTATTTTCTATTTCCCCGATATGGTGCATCATTTCTGGACAAGTGCCAAGACCTCCAAAATTAGTGCAGAACCAGCGTGGGTGGAAAATTGGCAGCATATCTGTCTAATACGGTATCTCCAGTCTTTTCTCTCTCTTGGGAAGACTGTTTCTGCTCAACACCTCCTATTAAGACAAGCTAGCGGTAAGTGTTGACCGCAGGAATGATCTCAGTATATGGTCACATGCTTCTGTAGTATTTAATTTTGGTGGGGATTTTTCTTGTGTAAAAAATTTTACATTTTAATACGTAGGATCTAAAACAGTCAAAACTTTAAATATGACTAAACCAGCCAAAAGTGGCTTTGAAATCTCCATATCATTATGTAATATATATCACACTACTTCGTTTCCCCATTATAAGATTCAAATTTGGCTATTCCCACAGCAAGATTTTATTGATTGCTATGGCAACACATTACTTGGAATATTTAACTTAGATCAAAAGCAAACTGAGTAATTTTGTTACTTATTTTTATCAGGCAGTCAATTCCTCTAGAATCTCAGTTGCAAAGGAAAGGAGTTCACTGATCAAATCTGGTTAAAAACAGGAAATGTTTGTGGCTAATTGAGATGATGAGCTCATGTTCGTACATAATTATCTCAGTGCTGATTCTCAAAGAGAAATTATTCTGACAGAAGATTGTTACAGAGTTCAGAACACATTCTGACTTATCCTGCTACTACAGATGCAATTTTTTTTGTGGATGCACAACTTGATGCACAGAAAATGTGTCAGGAAAGCTTAATAGGTAACAATAGATTGAAGCAGCAAATTTCAACTCCATTGGTACCCAGTTAGTGTCATTAATCCGTTGTGTCAAATTTCAAACAGCATTTTCAAGCAAACACATTTTAATATCAATTGACCAAAAAATTTGCTACTGCAGTCTTCCAACAGGCCTGAGAAAGGGAGACTGCTGCAGAAGATAGACAAAAAAAATTGAACATCAAAAGAAATATGAAGATGAGTGGTGAAGAAAGCAGCAAGTAAAAACATAACCAATAATATAGAATGAAATCACTGACATTCTCCTCCAATTAAAATTTGATGCCCCTTTTTTCCTTAAACCCTCATGGAAAAGACTGTCAACCTACTGCAGAGTAAGTGATCTGAGCTGGCTTTCTACTTAATAATGCATAGTCAGACAAATGGACAGTTCTCCATACTACCATTTTAAATAGTCTCTTTCCACTAATTAGTTGCTGCTGCTTTTGAAATTACAGGGCAATTCCAATGTGAATTGTGCTAAAGAAAAGAGCCTCGAGTGTTATTTTGTTCTAGTTGCTTTATTTAAATCACCGGAGAACCTAAATGATTTAGCATAAAGTATAACTGAGTTAACAACAGCTGACTGTACTGAGGGAAGTCATGATTAATTTTAATTTGTTGATATAAGTTTTCAGTTTTTTTAAAATGTTTAAACTGTAACCTAAAAAGGAAAAAGAGGAAAACAATTGGAAGACTGAACTGTAAGTTTGCAGTTGCAACTGTATTTTGAACACATTGTATGTAATGAGACAATGCACTATGATAACATAAACCTGCAATGAGGACCAAGTGTGGCTTTCAAATGAATTAGGTAATTGGAGCAGGATGAACAGACATTCTGTCTTAAGTTTTATGCTTCCATTAGAACGCCCAATATATACATTGATTTACCATGCTTCAGCGTCTCCATTGGCAGGCGATTATAATTACAGAGTGATTTTACAGAGACCATTTCCATTATAAGTGTGGACACAGTAATTTATAATGGATAAAGTACAGGAGTTGCACACAGATGGAAAATTTTAAACATATTATGAAGCTGGACTCATTAATTCAAGAGTTACTTGTGTGAGCCAACTGACATCTCTGCCATTGAAGGCAGAATAAAGAAACTCACAAAAGATCACAACTACCTGTTGTACCCTTAAAGAAATGGGATATTAGGTTTTATTGTCTTCCCCCCATATCTCTAATAGCTCACAAATGTCATGGACTTTCCCTCAGGCTGAAAACACCCAACCATAGTTCCACTTTTACACAGCTGAAACCAGGAAACAACAGGTCACTAGTTTGACTTCATTAAAATTGGCAAGATGGTCAAAGTTTAATGGTGCTCACTCTGATCTGTGCCATGCACATTAGCAAAATCATTCCATTGAAGAACAGGAAAATAATACTATAAAATTCAACCACTGTTTCGTAGATGTGGAGACAAGTCGAAGGAAAGAGGATGGTACTGATTGTACTGTTTTAGTACAAATTCCAGCATGTGCAGTAATTTGCTCCTACATTGTGTTTAATCGAAAGGGGATGGTGATGTACAAGGAGTCAAGGGTCAAGGGCAAAGATCAAAAAGTGGAATTAAGGCAACAATCAGATCAGCAAAAATTTTATTTGATGTTAGGGCAGGATTAAGTGGCCAAATGGCTTACTCCAGTTCCTATTTCATCCATTTTTACCTAAATTTTGGTTTAATGTTAATGATTGGTTTCTGATCAGAAGCTGTTATCGAAAAACTGGAGCAAGATGAAAGTAAAAAGATTTTTAAAAATGATAAACAATAAAAACATTTTTTTTAAAAATACTTGAATCCAAACTCACAATAGGGAGTCTGACTGTGGAGAACATAGATTGGATAATGGCACTGCAGTGTTGAGTTGAAGTAATTTGGTTGATGAGACTGGATGCATTTTTATCAATACTGTCACCAAATCACACAGGCGAATAAAAAAAAGAGCCAAAAGTGAAATGTTGATGATATGAGATGCAGAAATAATTAAAATAACACTAACTGCTGCTGGCGTCATCTACAGAAACTGCTGCAGGCTTCGGATCCGTTCCAGCTCCTTTAAAAAAAAGGGAAAAGTGCAGCTCTTTTTTAAAAAAAAACAAAAACATTTTTTTTGACAAAGTGCGCTGTCTTCTTTTCTATTAAAATGCAAACCCAGAGATCATGCCACATGCAATCCCTCTCATCATTGACTTGGCATAGCATCTCAGATTTTCACCATCTTCTTCTTTACCCTAAGAGTTAAAAAGGATATCCAGAGGTCATATCAATATTTCCAATAATACATTGCTTATCTCATGGTTTGGAATGGAACTTTTAGTTTCAAGTTATGCATGCTATTATATGGTGGCAGTCTCTGTCTGTTAGTCTGGTTGCTTTAATTTGCAACTTTTCCTTATTTTGGCTTCTGGGCTTTTCAGAATTAAGAGGAAAATGTGTTAATTTTCTCTTCAGTATTTTTGTTATCTCACGAACGTGCTGGCTCTTCCCTGGGTGCAGTTTCCTCAGCTTTGGCAGCCTACTTTACCATTATCTTTATGTATAAGACTAGATAGCTAACATAGTCTGCTAATGTCAGCATTGTTCAGATCATCCAGTCCTTATTGCGATATCTAATCCCTTGCATATACCATTTTTAGTAGCATTCTCTTAATTTACATCTGTTTGCATCTCAATGTCCATCCCAGACCAGGGATGTGGATCTCAGCTGTGACACCTGATTTGTCACAGAGACTAAATTCAACTCACACTTGAGATTGGGCCTGTTATGGTAGGTAGCTCGATGTTATGGTAGGTAGCATTGCCTTCTCCAAAAACCACACATAATCATGTCAATTTTAATGTGAAAAGTCACTTGCATTGCAAAAACAAGCAAATGTCTGCATATTGTCTTATTATAGCACTGGTATAAATACAGTTCCAATAAGGAACTCAGCATATTCAGAATTGACAGAAATTAGGTCTTGGATGCAGCTTAATTACCATTTTTGGAACCATCAATTTTCCATTCTTCAATAAAAGGGAAGTCTTTTATTATGCTGTTTAAGCCTACCCACTATGCCTCTAACAATTGTCCCAATCAATCTAAACCAACTGAGGAAAAGTAAGGGAGCATTATCAAAAAATGCACCATCATGAAAATAGTTTGCCAGATTAATCCAGCATTAGTCCACTTTTAGAGGGTCTCTTAATGTTTGGTAATAATGGAGTCCCACCATTCAGCTCTGTTGTGCTGTTGCTGCTGAAGCCCTAAATTCTAAAAATGTCATCCAGAATATTCTAGTGTGGCCCGGATGAGTGTATGCAACGGTGTGTGGGAATGTAATGCTGCTAACCATGTGCTAAGCAGAAGCAGATGTTCAACAGTATTGAACGCTGACTTACACTCACTGGAACAGGAATGGACTATATAGCCCCTTCAGCTTCTTCTGCCAGCTGAACTGTGGCCTAGTTCAATATACTTTGGTCTGTATACTTTCAAAATACTTCCACTGGATAAACATGTGGATGAGAGTGGAATAGTGTAGGATAGACAGGCTTCAGATTGGTTCCACAGGTCGGCGCAACGTCAAGGACTGAAGGGCCTGTACTGCGCCGTAATGTTCTGTTTTCTATATGTTCTATACTCTTTTCAGAACACTGGCAAACAAAACTCGATGAATCTCAGTTTTAACATGAACAACCATAATTGCTATTTATGGAAGTAAATTCCAAACTTCTATTACCCTTTATATGAAGAACAGTTTCCTGGTCTGGATCTAGTTCTTAGATTATGGCCCCTAGTCCTAATGACAATAGTTTCCCCTAATATACCTTATCTGTTCCCTTTAATATCCTGCAAATATCCACTGACATTTTAAATCAAGGGATTTCATCTCTCATTTGTTTAATCTCTCTTTGCAATTTAAACGTTAGAAGCAGGGTAAAGTAAATGTAATATTGCAGTTCCTCCAAGGCTAACTTATGAACATATGAGTTAGTTGCAAGTGCTATAGTTGAGATTGACCCAAAGCTTTCCGTAGCTGTAGCACAGATATTCTGAAACCACTTGGGGCACAGCCACCCGAACCTCAGGCTAGGCTCCAGAAATTGACTATCCTGGCCACCCACTCCATGTTTTTCTGTGGTATACTCAAGAGCCTTTTGGTCCAATCTGGAAACACAGATTCTGTCCTTCATTTGACCTCCGTTATGAAGGCTCTCGCACTACAAGTGGCAACTCTTCGCTATGCCCTGCTACTGTTTTGTCAGTCCTCTCCTGTCCTGACATTGTTCCAGCAGCTTGAATGCACTTCCCGTAGAACCCTTTTAAGAGGGGCAGACTGTCCTTAAGAAGAGCGGACTGAATTTATGTCATGCTATCCACATGAGCAGCTGGGTACAGCTAATCAGCAGTGTGTTTCTTGATCACCCATTGGCTATGATCAGCTTGATGAGGAGGCAGCATGAACGAGACATGTTGCCTGACTCAATGAGACTACACACGAGGTGATTGTGCACTGTAAACACCCACACACAATAACTTTCAGCATCATGAATGGGCTGGATAAAGTGGATAAGGAGAAGCTGTTCCTGCTAGTAAAAGGAACAAGAATGAGAGAACATGGATTTAAATTGATGTGCAAAAGAAACAAGGACGTTTGGGTCATGGATAGACAGGTGGTTAAAATGGCATTTTGCATGCTTGCCTTCATTGCTCAGACCTTTGAATTTCGGAGTTGGGATGTCATGTTGAGGTTGTACAGGACGTAATTGAGGCCCCTTCTAGAGTATTGGGTCTAGGTCTGATCACCTTGTTATAGAAAGGGTATCATTAAGCTAGAAAGGGTTCAGAAGAGATTTACCGGCATGTTACTGGGTATGAAAGGATTGAGTTAATAAAAAAGGCTGGATAGGTTGGGACTTTTATCAGTGGAGGTTAAGAGATAATCTTATAGAGGCATGAAGGTTTGCCTCCCTCTTGATTTCAGTTTGTTGCATAGTCCAGGCTTGCTCCACCATGCACTGTCTCACCCCAGCCTGACCTCCTGGCTTGCTCCACCTCTGCTTCGTCTTGTCCATTGGGCCTTGTCCTCTTCCCCAAGCTACATTTGTCCCATTCTCCCTGCAGGACTCATTCCTTCTCTTCACAGGCCCCGTTCTTAGCCTTGAGCTCCATTTCTGATCTTCACTTCACTGCTAACTTCTCTCCTGGGTCCTTGCTTCCCTCCCAAATTTGATCAGAGGTCCTGACCTCCATCTATTGGCAGAGGTTGGTCATTTCGGGTGTCCAGTGTGCTGACTAACCTCTGCTGATAGTTTGACGAGGCTACATTTATCAGGACTACAGAATATTGCATTTTTATATTTTTAAAATTATTTTATTTTAATAATTATTTTATATGTCATTGTAAAAATTTAGCAATTAATGGACTGTTGTTACTGTATTTCAACTGAGACAATGCAGGTATAATGTTTTGTTTTTTATGCTAAGGAAGGCCCTAAGGAAACTATTTCTCATTTTAAAATGTGGGGATCAAGGCTTCTCTTAAAGTCTTTTCTCTTAAAGTTTTGACTTCCATGAACACAACCCCAGATTTAACTGAGGACATCCTATTTATTCCTCCTGAAATAAGCAGACAAAAGACATATGTAGATGGCATCTCATTCCTGATGCTCGAAACGTTGATTCTCTTGCTCCTCGGATGCTGCCTGACCTGCTTTGCTTTTCCAGCGCCACACTCTCAACTCGGCATCTCATCAATGCCCTGTACAGTCATAACAAGACTTCCTTACTGACATACTCCATTTCCCCTATTGTGGGTGGCACGGTGGCACAGTGATTAGCACTGCTGCCTCACAGCGCCAGAGACCTGGGTTCAATTCCTGCCTCAGGCAACTGTCTGTGTGGAGTTTGCACATTCTCCCTGTGTTTCCTCCGGGTGCTCTGGTTTCCTCCCACAGTCTAAGAATGTGCAGGCATCTCATTCCTGATGCTCGAAACGTTGATTCTCTTGCTCCTCGGATGCTGCCTGACCTGCTTTGCTTTTCCAGCGCCACACTCTCAACTCGGCATCTCATCAATGCCCTGTACAGTCATAACAAGACTTCCTTACTGACATACTCCATTTCCCCTATTGTGGGTGGCACGGTGGCACAGTGATTAGCACTGCTGCCTCACAGCGCCAGAGACCTGGGTTCAATTCCTGCCTCAGGCAACTGTCTGTGTGGAGTTTGCACATTCTCCCTGTGTTTCCTCCGGGTGCTCTGGTTTCCTCCCACAGTCTAAGAATGTGCAGGTTAGGTGAATTGGCCATGCTAAATTACCCATAGTGTTAGGTGTAGGGGAATGGGTCGGGGTGGGTTGCGCTTCGGAGGGTCGGTGTGGACTTGTTGGGCTGAAGGGCCTGTTTCCACACTGTAAGTAATCTAAAAAGCCCCAACACCCCATTTGCCTTCTTAATTACTTGCTGTACCTACATGCTAACTCCTTGTGATTCACCCTAATCCCTTTGTTCTGCAGCATTGTTGTATATTAGAAAAATGGGAAAAAAAATTTCAGCAAAAAGTCAGAAATTTCAGATATCTCATCCAAGTGGCTATTTTTCTTATGTAAGATAAAATGACCATACCTATATATTTTTCTATATTTTTAATTGTGGTTTTAAATGGAAAAAAGGAATGTTTGACAGCAAAGGACTGAGGAAGGAATTGCAGTATTTTTAAAACTGATTGTATGTTATATTTACGCTGCTGTTTTGCATAAACAGTGAGGGAGGCTGTTTGTCAATAGATTTGCACCAGGGGATGTGTACAAAGATTCAGCTGGCAAAGGTTACTGATTGCTTTGTGGATTTGTGACCAGTTGTGGATGACAAAAACTATTAGCTTGACAACAATTATCTGTCAGAAGCCACACAACACGAGATTATAGTCCAACAGGTTTATTTGAAATCACAAGCTTTCGGAGCACTGCTCCTTCATCACCTGATTAAGGAGCAGCATTCCTGGTGTCATATGACTTATGACTTTGTTCACCCTAGTCCAACACCAGCACCTCCACATCAACAATGGTATGATTGACTCCTGGTAGCTGAGCAACTTGTGGGTGTGAATGATACTGGCAGAGGCCTTAGACTATTGCAAGGACATACAGTGCGCATTTTACCTAAATCCTGAAATAGGCCAGTTTATTTTCTCAAACAGTTGCTGTAAGTTATGGCTTTTAACCAGTAACTAAGAGACCTTATAGTTAATAGACCGATTATCTGTGCTTCCTGCAAACAGGCGAAGAAAGAAACTGGAGAAAATGAATTAAAGAATAATAACAGGATCTCTTGCTATATAGTGTTAGTGATCTACCTCAGAGTCAGGAGGAGTGGGTTCAAGTCCTACCTGCTCCAGAGCTGTGTAATAATGTCTCTGAATGGGTTAGAAAATATTCAATTGAAAAAATAGAAGGAGGGCTGTTGTGGTACAATTGTCGTGCACCTACCTCTAGGCCAACAGGTTTTGGTTCCTGTCTCACCCATTCCAGAGGTATGTCATAACATATCTGTGCAGGTTTATATAAAAATATAAATGAAAGAACAGAAAATCCTGGCAAACAAAAGATCATCTTAGCAAATTATGTGGTTTTAGGCTACTGCAATACTACCCCAGTTTTTTTTTTCTGTTCCACCCATAACACCAATGCTTTTTGTCTTTCTGTGTCTCTATGTATGTTCGTATAAAGGAGTTCAGAAGGGAATTTGTTTCATTTGTTGTTGTCACATGTACCAAGATACAGTGAAAATACAGTGTTACAGCCACAGAGAAGGTGCAGAGAAAAACATAGAGATTCTATGATTCTACAGCATGGAAGCAGACCATTTGGTCTGTCGAGTGCACACTGATCCTCTGAACAGCATCCGACCCAGACACACGCCCTCCCCCATCACTGTATTTCCCATGGCTAACCCACCTAGCCTGCACACCCCTGAACACTATGGGAAATTTAGCATGAACCTGCACATCTTTGGACTGTGGGAGAAAACTAGAGCACTTGGAGGAACCCACGCAGACACGAGGAGAATGTGCAAACTCCACGCAGACAGTCACTCCAGAATAGAATTGAATCCAGGTCCCTGGTGCTCTGATGCAGCAATGCTAATTTCTATGTCACTGTACTGCATATCAATATTAACATTCGAGAAGTTCATTCAAAAAGTTTGATAACAGTGAAGAAGTTGTTCTTGAATCTGTTCTTGTGTCTTTTCAAACTTGAGTACCTTCTGCCTGATGGAAGAGGGTAAAAGAGAGTATAGCCGGGGTGGGAAAGGTCTTTGATTATGTTGGTTGCTTTCCTGAGGCAGCAGGAAGTATAGATGGAGCGAATGGATGGAAGGTTGATTTGTGTGCTGGACTGGGCTGTGTTCACAACTCTCCATTATTTCTTGCAGTCTTGGAAGAGCAGTTACCAAACCATATTGTGATGCATCTGGATAGGATGCTTTCCTGCTAAGGAAGTAGAGGCATTGTTGTGCTTTGTTGACCATTGCATGACATGGGTGGACCAGGACAGATTATTGGTGACCATCACTCTCAAGAACTTGACGACCACCTCCACCTCAGCATCATTCGTATAGACAGGAGTGTGCTCTCCACTCCACTTCCTGAAATCAACAACTGGCTCCTTCATTTCACTGATATTGGAAAGATTGTTGTTTTTACACCATCCATTAAGTGCTCAAACTCTTCCCTGTAATCTGTCTGCTCGTTGTTTGAGATCAGATCTACAACAGTGCTGTCATAAGCAAACTTTAAAATGGAGTTAGGGCTGAATTTGGCCACACTGTGGTGCGTGTATAAGGAGTTCAGTAGGGGGCTGAGTATGTAGAGTCTCTGGTGTTGAGGATTATTATGGAGGAGGTGTTGTCACCTATTCTTACTGGTTGTAGTTTATGGATTAGGAAGTCAAGGATCCAGTTACAGAATGGGGCAGCCAAGATTTCACTGACAGGGTTTGGAAGTTGAGTTTAAGCAAGAAGAATTATTCGTCAACAGTAGTTTATATGTCATTAGAATCACTACATTTATGATAAATAGTAGTTCTTGTAAAGTTTAGGAACCTGGTCTGTGTTTCCTGTTAGCATGGTCAAAATGAAAAGTAAATTGGGAATTTTACATACTTTGATTAAACTTTTAATCTTTGTGATGACTCTGAAAAAAGCAAGAATGATTTCCAGTCCGTTACCCTAGTGAGTCATAACAAAGACTTGCAAGGTTTTATTGCAGCACTCAATCTTGTGGTTCCGCAATTTTCTAATATGCATCTGCACAGCAGGGAACATAGGCAAATAACTTGGATTAATAATGCTGAACTGTCTTGCTCTTCCTGAGTCCAGGGATAACAAAATCCTTCTGCACCATTCCAGATTGGCACCCTAACTGAGATAAAATCAGTATGCACAGAGGGGATCGAAATAAAAACTTCTTTGAGGGTTACTTTTACATTCTTACTTACACATTTATTCAATAATTCAGTAACACTGCAACAATACATTCTGTATTTGGGTTGATATATGAGGTTTTTGGACACAGAGCAGCATTAGAAGAATTCATCAATATCCCCAATTATTATCAACCCTCCACTAAATTATATATAAGCATTAATTTCTTAGACATCGCCGTATTTAAACTGAAACAAGACAACAGGGATTTATTAGCAGCTTGCTTTTTTTCTCAAAATAAGTAGCACTCACTTCCACACAGAAAAAGGCAGCACCCCAAACACATCACCTACAGAATGATGATATCACAACTAATGCATTTTCATCACAGACACACAAAACTGGAATATTTTAATCAGGCAGTATCCACCCTTTTGATTGCATCTCAGAGTTAATGCAGTGTTCACTAAATAGCATCCACAACATTTTCCCCCATATATTAGTTCATGAATAAATGTAGAGTAAAGCTAGAAACTCCACATTCACTTGCACAGCATTTATTACCACAGTGTTTTCTAATTTTCTTGGCCCCTAGTTAGCTGAGTATGATATTGTTGATGGATTAAAACTGTTCTCTTCCACACCCCCAAACCCCACCGCATCAGAGTGCTCATCTCTCCGCACAGCTTCCTTCTCCCTTTTCTCTTTGCAGTCTTCCGAACTGCTCCTCTTCTCGAGCTTCCCTATCCCCTTCCCTTGCAATCTTCTCTTCCTCCTCACTTACAGCCTCCCTTCCACATTCCTCTTGCAGCCTTCCTACCCCTTTACAGACTCACTACTCTCCTTTTAGCCTCCCATTCTCCCTCTTTTGCAACCTCTACCTTTTCACCCTCACCTCACAGCTTCTTTCTCCTCCCAGCCTTATAGCCTTCCTCTCCCCCTCCCCCACACATTCTCTCTGTGCCCTCTCAACTTGGAGCCTCCTGCCTCCCTTTCACACTCTTCCCTCATAGCCTTCACCTTTGCTTCCAGCCTCCCTCACCACACACTGCTCTGGCCCAGTGACTTTTTGTGATGACTCTGAAAATAGCAAGGCTTGATTTCCAGTACATTATCCCAGTGAGTCATAACAAAGACTTGCAAGATATTTTCTGGATCCAACAATGAACCCCAACACTATCGTTGCTTTTCCAATCACAGCCCATATCTTTTGAATGCTTGAGGCTGATAAGTTCATGGGTGAGCTCATCAACAGCGAGCCTGGGAGAGAAACAGCCTGTGATTGGAGGAGCAGTTGCTCAGAGACTCTGACCCATGGAGTCAAGGGAGAGGGGGTCAGTGCGGGGAGTGAGTGAGGGGGGGGGGGGTGACTTTTCCCTGGCGAGTGAATCTTCCCAGGAAACCTCACCTGTTACCCTGTGCATTTTGACTGCCAGACCAAACTTGACAGAGTCTGTGCACAGCAGTGCCACTCCAACAATGCAGCCAGTCACGAAGCCATCGTGGGAATGAGTTATGATATCCATAAATGCCCACTACGCATTCTTTGATCCTACTAGTGGGATCTGAGATAGTAACAAAGCATTGAACAAAATTGCTAATGAATATACTTGGTCTCCATCGAGAAGGCTACACAACTACAGACTGATAACTCCAACTAACCCAAAGAAACTGACTGATGAAAAAAATGGTGTAATTGATTATTATTACACTGAGATAAATTATATCTTTAAGTTACTGTAGCTTCAGTAAAATATTGGCTTACAAAAACTCTTAAGCTTTCTAAGAAGCAAAAGAAGAAATGTTTGCTGTTGACTTAAAAAATCTTTAAAAGGCTGATTTATGGCTGAGCTTCCTTCCCAATAGACAATTTAGATCATTGTACAGCACAGGCATTCATAACAGCATGCTTGCCTGTTTTATGAGGCATAAGTAAATATAATTCAAAACAAAACATCCTCATATTTAATTTGAAAAGTGAGATGCTAATTTCTAAAATGTCACCCATGGTTCTGCACTCACACTCTGAGTCAAAAGCTGGTGGCTTTAAGTTCGACTCAAGTCACTTAGTTAAATGACTCAAGCTGACAGTTCAGTACAGCAGTCAGAATATACTCTGGTCTTAGAAATGATATCTCTCACCCCATCAAGTAGATTTAATACATCTCTTGATATTATTCAAAGAGGGAGCGTAGTATTTCTCAGTGAAACAGTTCTTTCTCCAGCATCACTAAAGAAAGAAATTATGTTATCATTTACCTCGTGATTATTTATGAGGTCTTAGTATCTTCAAATTGTTTTCTGATAGTATAAATCATTCCATTTCAAAGGCACTTTGACTCTATCCGAATTGGGACACCCTGAAGTCATGAAAGGCATTCCAAGTTTGTTCTTTCTTGGAAGGAATGACTTGTAAACATTGACAATGTTTAGCGACAATGAAGCCCGCTTCCTCAAATATATTATAATTATGATATTCACCGCAGATAATTTTGTTTTTCATTACTCAGTCCCTATTAATCACAACTGCTTAGTTTATGTCAAGACAGGTCTGTCTGTTATATCAGTGCCAGTTGCTTGTAGCTAACATTGAACATGTGTCTGCAAACCTCATTGAAATGCCTTGGTTCTGTACTACAGCAATAACAAATATTCATTTAGCACTTTTCACATAATGAAGTGTCCCAAGGCTCTTCACCGGAGCATTATAAAACCAAGCATGATACCAAATGACTCATTAGTAGATATTAAGTGAGATGATCTAATGTCTTATCAAACAGCTACATTTTAAGGACTGTCCTGTAGGAGGAAGTGAGCAGGACAGGCAGAGAGATAAAGGAAAGGAACTCAGCAATCAAGACCTAGGCAGCTGAAGGTGTGGCCCCAAGTGGTGCAGCACTTGAAATCAGGAATGCTTAAGAGGCCAAAATTAGATAAGCACAGATATCTGAGCATTGTGAGGCTGAAGAAGATTGCAGAGATTGAGAGAAGCAAGGCCTTGGAAGGATTTGAAAATAAGCATGGGAATTTTAAAGTCAATGCATTGAGTGATGGAAGCCAACGTAAGTCAGCAAGCATTGAAACACTGAGGAAACAGACTTACTGAGAACACAGGCAGCAGAAGATGGAATATAGGAGAGCAACCAGGAGTCAACTGGAACATTAAGTCTAGAAGGATTTAAGGCATTCAACAATGAATGAGCTGAAAGAGGCAATTGGGGAATGATAACAACACAAAAATAGGTGGCTTAATGATGGTATGAATGGGGTCAGAAACTCAACTTATGATCCAATGTAACACCTAGGTTATGAACAGACTAATTATCACAAATGTTACCAGGGAGAGGGATGGAGGAAATAGCTCGGCAATGGAGTTTGGACGGGGAGTGAAAGCTATGGCTTCAGTCTTCCCCGAACTTAATTGGAGAAAAGTGCTGCTCATCCAGGTCTGGCAGTTGGATTAACAGCTTGACATCGCCACCTAGCAACAGTGGAGGAGTCAAGTGAAGTAGTGGTGAAGAACAACTGGGAATCAACAGCTCCAGGTGCAAACTAACATTGTGCCTTTTAATACTGTTACCAGGAGATAGCATGTAGGTTAGAGATTGGAGGGGGCCAAGGACAAATCCTTAGGGGACACTAGAAGCAATGGTATAGGAAAGGAAGCCATAATAAGTGACTCTCTGCCTATGTTTCCAGAGATAAAAATGAAACCAGGTGAAAGCAGTCCAACCCAGCTGAACAACAACAATGATGCTCTGAAGGAGGACGGTGTGATCAGTTGTGTCAAAGGCTATAGATAGGCTCAGAAGGATGAGGACGGAAGGTTTACCTTTTTCTTCATCATCTAGGTTCTCATTTGTGAGTTTGATAAGAGTGTTTTTGACAGGGTGGCAGGTCAGAAACTGGACTAGACAGATTCAAGCAGAGATCCAGGTCAAATGGGAAGAACAGATTTCGAAGGTGACAACGTGTTTGGAGAGGAACAGGAGCTTAGTGATGGATGGTAATTTACAAGGATGGTGGGGGTCAAGAGTTTTGGTGGAGAAGGGTGATAACAGTAAATTTAAAGGAGAGAGGGTCAAGACGAGAAGAAATAGAACTGTTTACAATAGTGACTAACATGCAGACCAGGAGGGATGGTGGCATGACCACTAGTTCAGTGGGAAATGAAATGAGGGAATAGAAAGTGGGTCCTTTAAACAAGATGAGCACAATGGGGACATGAGGGGCGATAGGAGAAAGACTACAAAAATATTCAAGTTCAGTTTTCAGGCCGATAATGTAAAGAATGGTGAACACATTTTATTGAGTAACCAGGCTGAAAATAGTAAATGTTCATCTGTGATTCAAAGTCACTAGCACTAGGTAATGAATGTAGACTCTGTGTAGACTCTGGGTTACCAGGCCACCTCTATTACCTCACTATTTAGTGAGATATGGAATTATATTAAAATAGCACTTGCAGATCAATAATTTTTGCCTTGCAGTATGGAGAAAGCTTACGCAGTGATTGGATGCTGAGGAGGGCACTGTGGTTACCAACGGGATCTCTGCCAAACTAATGGTTAGATAATGGATCTTGGGCATCTTCACAAAGCTCCTGACTATATCTAAGCATCCAGTATAAAACTGAAGCTTGTTTAGCAATGTGAAGGTGGTTCTCTGCCATATCCTCTGTCAGCAAACGATTTCACATAATCTTGTGGAATCCCTTTGTGTACCATTCTCACAGAAGTTATCTTTATAAATAGATTGGCTAACAACTCTGTTAAAATAACACTCACAGCAATTTTGTATGAACATATTCCACTGTGCCACAGGAACAGATTAAATCCCTCTGAGTTTACTTAAAAACTGTGCTCCCAGTATGCTAATTGAACAAGCCTGTCTCCACTGCCTAACTAATTGCAAGTTGGAGGATGGGCTATTCTAAAATGCTGGAAGCCTGCAATGCGCAATGTATTGTACATTGCTGAAGTGAAGCCTTGCCACTTAAAGGCCTCAAAATCTAATTGCTGTAAATGAGATCACAGTTAATTGGATACCATTCTTTGAAATCCATAAAAAGCAGCGGGGAATCACAAGTGTTCTTTCTGTCTTGGTTTCTCGAGATTGGTGGTATTGGTCAAGAGGTTTGATGTGTGAAGTGTGGCCTGTTTTGAATATATGTGCACAAACACATCTCACTTTTCTTGCCTAGCTATTGTCCCTGATAATAACAATGCTCCACAATTTGTAGTTAAGCAATGCAGAAGACCCTTTAAAAATAGCACCCAGAGAGGTTGGGCAATGCAGATTAATTATGGCCAATAACACAAATAAAAGGCTTCGATTTCATATTGGGCATAGAGTGCTGGGACATGGTGATAGATCACATTTTTTTATATTATAAAACTGATCTAAATTGCATAAGTTTTGCATTTGTCAATACTTAAGTAACTTTGTCAAGCAGACCGAGTTTATGTTGTTCGGGAATTGTATTTAATTTTGGAGGACGTTCAACGCACACTGTCTCAAAAATTGAAAGCCAAAATATTTCTCCCATATTATCTCAGTTTAATCTGCTAAACTAATCTGTCCTGCCCAAACAGAACCTTGCCTTCTTCTGAGAGAAACTCATTCAGTCCCTTTATTAAGCCTGAATCAATGTAATATGCTCCACGGTCCATTTCCTAAATTCAATGCGGAGGGCCAAGTTTTGGAAATTTGAAGTGAAGAGCGAACTTTGTGAGAAGATTAATAAAGGCGGCTGAGGATAAAATGCAGAGCATGAATCAAAAGAAGGAATCAGGAAGCAAATTCAGAAGGCGGAAGACACACATAACACAGGAGTGCAGAAACAAAGTGTGAGACTGCCAAACAGAAAGGCAGAATTCTAAACACAAATGAACAAACAGTATGAGAACCTTGAAAAGGAAATAAGAAGCATACAGAAAGATAAGGAGGCAGGTTGTTATTGCAATGGAATGAAGAAAACAGGCAGATAAAAGTATCAAAAATGGACAGCAACTCAGAACTATCTAAAAATGAAAGAAACAATTAGTCCATCACAGGCAGCTCTTTGCAATACAGTCAATAAATCTGCACACAACACATCAGTAAGCAGTTATTTAGAGACTTTTCAGATATTTCAGGAGTAGTGAATGAAAGCCTTCCAACACCCTCTCCTCTAGCCTGTCCCTACCTCACTAATGGATTTCCTGACTAATAAGAGTATAATTTTGTTAACATGAATGGTTTTGCTCATAATCATAAATGGAACATGCCAAAGCTAAAAATGTACTTTTTAAAATGCCACATCTTGGCATCAAACCTCCTTTAAAATATAAGGCTAACCATGCAGCCTAGCCATCTCCCATCCTTTACCCAATACCCACCATAAGTACACATAAGTACCCACCCCTCTTCTGCTCCCAAGAGTATCTCAAACTACAGTTAAAGGCTTCAAGGGATATTACTTACCCACAGAGGAAATATCTGTGAAATGATCTTCTCCCTCCTCAGCATTAATCAGGTCATTCTTACTCTTTTTCGTTGTTGCTCTTTTTAAAACTGTGTAAACAACCAAGTGTGACTGCATTATCAATCTGCCTAGCACCATCTTAATCTTACAAGATTCTCAATCTTAATCTCAAGATCTTTCTAAATCAGAGATTTATGCAGTTTTGGATTTTCCAATTGATGATTAATTGTCAGTCTAGCAGTTAATTGAGGCAAATAAATTGCATTAGATGACATTACCAGTCACCCTCTATAGTTCAGTATTGCTAACTGGAGGAGCAATTCCCTTGTTTATCTTATAAAACATAGTCAGATTCATTTATTCATTATTAGAGACTAAATCGAGTTCTTGTCAGTTGCATACAGAGCTGCCTGCAAAAGCTTTCCATTTCTCTATTCCTACACAGACTTCCCAGCCCAGTTAGTTTTTAGATCAATCTAGGAACTTTAGTCTTGCTACCAACAAAATCAATGATTTATCATGCAAAAAACAGACGACAAGTGGTGATGATTCATTCATTTTTTTTTTCAGAAGATGCCTTTAAGTTCACAGAAAGCAGAAAAGGTACAATTCTATTCTTCACCTTAACATTCCTTATATTCAAAACTCGAAGGTTGACTGTGAAGATGAAGTGCTCAAATCAGTACAAAGGTCTCAGTTCTTAAAATGTAGAATTGGGCAGACAGTGTAATTAACTTTCAAGGGATAAGATTTTGCAAAAGGGACAGATTTCAGCATGAAACAAACAATAAACTAAATAATGGCCTTCTCTTACAACCCAGAGCCCCAAGCTTTTGGAATAATGCTGCTGGATCATATCGATTGTTTTTGTGCTGGACATCTGTTTTATTAATTAATGACATTTCTCTCACATTCTTAGGAATTATAACAAAGCAAATATTTCATCACCCTCTCACCTCAAATTCACTCAAGTTGTTCCCTTTCAGCTGAACAGAATGTGTCACAAAGAGGTGCGGGTCAGGTGAATTGGCCATGCTAAATTGCCCGTAGTGTTAGGTTAAAGGGGTAAATGTATGGGTAAAGGGGTATGGATGGGTTGCGCTTCGGCGGGTCGGTGTGGACTTGTTGGGCCGAAGGGCCTGTTTCCACACTGTAAGTAATCTAATCTAATCTAATCTAATCTAATGTGTGATTCCCTTATAATGTAGTATGATTATTTGCCTCTAGTGACAATAAATGTCTTATATATATATACACACACAAGTTCAAATTTGCTTTACCAGAACTGCATCATTAATAAGAATGGTAATATTCTTGAATAACATGAATTAATCTTCATCCCTGCCTGCCCTAGAGCACTGGATTAATATTGGCAGGTCAGCTGAAGTAAAATCATGATTGGAAGATCATGTCAGAAGAATTATGGTTATTTGCTTTTAACAAATCTCCTCAGAGTGGAGGTATTGTTCCTGATGTTGCGCTGATTCAGCAGGAACTTCGATTATCTAAATATCAATTATCCGAATATCAGATTATCTGAAGGAGAACTCAAGGTCCCCGGTAGAAATATTACATCAAAGAGGTGTTTCCAACACTGATCGTGTCTTTTGTTTACAATGATTAAAAACAAATTTGGCTTAATGAAATGCTGCCAAGAACAGTCTTGGATATCAATGAGAGCCCAGGCACCGTCTCCAAATGACTGACCTCCCATCCTCTCTCTCTCCCCACACTTTCCCTGGGGTTCTACACAGGGGTGTGGTGTGCTGCTGCCCAGTGTCCTGATTGGGGAGCGGACTTAGCAAGTGCTGGCTGCGTCAATCCCATTGAACTGATTGTGGTGGGGCGCGGGGAGCTTGAGCAATGCTGCAGGTCCCTTACACACAAGTGTGTGTCTACTCAGAAGTAAACCCTGAGACAGAGAGAGAGGGAGCAAGGCGGGCACAGCAAGGATAAAGGAAACTTCCAAAAACTCCAAGCCCCAGAGGAGAGGTATTGAATCAATTAACTGAATAATCAATTATCCGGACAAAATAGTGCCCGCCCATCTCATTCAAATAATCGAGGTTCCTCTATACACATATATAAATGCAGCTGAACGCAAGTCAAGTAGCAAACCACTGTTTAAAGCTTAAGGGATGTAATGAGCATTTTGTTATTAAAGTACCCCTAATTGATGTCAACATTCATTAATCAAATATTAGTTTGATGGCTTCTCAGTGGATTTGTTAATAATGCCATGCAGTGTGGATCACACTGATCCTGGAAGTTTCAGACTTGATCCTTGGTCTTGTTAAATGATCTGATATTGGCCAAAGAAGCAGAAAGAACTCCAAATTTTGTGTCAGAGACAGGCAGGTGAACCTGAGTCAGACAATACTCCAACTCTGATTGCTATCCAGTCATTCTGCTGGAAAGATTTTGGGAAGTGTAGATTCAGCTTGTGATACCAACTAACCAGCACCTCCCCAACCCCAACCCCAACAGCCCCCTCATCATTCCCACTAACCAATCGACTATGAAATTCAGTATCTAGTATCACAGCTAAACACCATGGCTACTGTTGGTATGCCACAGCAAGACAACACACATTAGGGACAAATAAAAGTTCCAGGTCTCCAGTAGCAACATGTTTCATGTTATTGGGAAAGGTAGTTTTGATCAACAAATGTCTGCAGAAGGTTGTATGTACATAACATTTATATTAAAACAGTGGGTGGCACGGTAGCACAGTGGTTAGCACTGCTGCCTCACAGCGCCAGAGACCTGGGTTCAATTCCCGCCTCAGGCGACTGACTGTGTGGAGTTTGCACATTCTCCCCGTGTCTGCGTGGGTTTCCTCCAGGTGCTCCGGTTTCCTCCCACAGTCCAAAAATGTGCACATTAGGTGAATTGGCCATGCTAAATTACCCATAGTGTTACGTGTAGGGGAATGGATCTGGGTGGGTTGCGCGTCTGTGTGGACTTGTTGGGCCGAAGGGCCTGTTTCCACACTGTGCGTAATCTAATCTAATATGAGACTTAAATAATCTAGAATCCTTTAAATCACACATTCTTTACTCATCATGCTACAATTAACAAAATATGCACATACCATCTAAAGCGCACTTGTCCTCTGCATTCTTGTCCTCTTCTGCCAACATGACCTCCTCTAAAACAACATACAAGAAAAGAAGACTGAAACATGTAATATTTTTAATGTCAATGTAACCAACAGGGAACTTCCCAATCGATGTAGTGAATCTACAGGTGATTTTATGCATTCTTGCTTTTCACTGTGATTGAATACAAATGGAAATCAATTAAACAACTGTTGTACTTAAAATTACAGCACTCAGTTTAGCAATTGAAGCAGACACTTTCTATCTGTTCCCATTAGCTTGAGCAATTGATACCATTATCAATACTGTTTTGAGCCCTTATCCTATTGTGATTTTTGCACATTTGGCGACATAAATTTCAGTGTGCAAAATAGCTAAGCAGAACTTCAACATGCCTAATCCTCTTATTTTATACAAACTCTATATTTTGAGTTACTGCTCCCAAAAAATCTATTTTGTTCCATGTATATGATGGAATCTGGATCACATTTAATAATGCGGATCTGGAATTCAGATAGTCCCTTATCACGCATATACATTGAAATTAGATTGTGAATGCTGTCTCTGTATTTTAATTGAGGGAGTGAGACACTCATGGATTAGTTATGAGTTGATCGGAGAGCTTGAACAACTTTTCATTCCCAGGCTTATGACACTGCCATGTATTTAAATGCAGTATTTAGGAATGAACTTTGCAGTCAGCAGTGAAGCAATAGATTTCACTACGACCTTGAAGAAAGCTGACCAAAAAGTCTAGTGGTCTCCATGGCATAGAATACCACTCATCCAATAACACCTTAAATTTAACATCAAGTGAAGCAAATCTATGTAATCCAAATTATGCAAGCAACCAATCGTAGTAAAGTAGTCTCGTCAACAGCAAACCAGGAACTGATTTGCACAATTTTGAATTTAAATTTTCTGGTGGTGAAACAAGTTATTAAGATTGGTTTAAGATGATCATGAACAATTTTTAAAAGATATGGCGTAAAAATGGTAGAACCATTGGCAGGTCTAAATCCTGTTTGATCAAGTTGTGGGTTCTGCTGTGGATCTCCAACTGAGCCGGATCATTAAGATCCTGCCTGTGGATTGCTTGGCCAATTCAGCAAGTTATGTGAATGATCACAACGCAGCACCATGAGAACAGAAATCATGAACCTTTGGGAAGCACCTTTTGACGTTGAATAGGTTCACTGTCAATATGTGAAGTTGCGCTGGAACTGAGAAAAACAGCTCAACAAAGTGGCCTGTCAATACGAATAAGTCTTTGTAGTTTTGTCTCCAGAATGAATTTGAACAAAGATGAGCTACTTTTAATGTCGGTTTCCAGGTTAGGAAAAAACAAGAGCTGAGTTAATAAGTGGTGAAAAGATGCTAATGAGGTATCTTTCATGATGTTTCCCCATAGACTGTGAATAAACAGTATTCGTGTCATCAGTGTGCTCTGTGGATTGGCTCCTTTTCTGCCAGCTTGTCACTGTTACCAGTAGGTTCATTGGGTTATTGCTCTCTCCTATCAGAGGACACACTAACTGCTGATAAATTATTCATGTTCTTAACTCATATTTAAATATTTTTGGATACAATTACATATGATTCTGGATTCTTCTTTCTGCAAGAAAGGGAAAACAAACTGGGAAAAGAATGGAATTGGTTAACACAAGATTTGCTTTGCTTTATCTTCTTTCCTCTCCTTTAAATCTTCACATGACAGAAATCCAGCATCCTGCTGTTTGCATGCTGTACACTTAAGGTCTCCATATCTGTGGAGCATCGGACTAATGTAACAAAGAAGATTGGTCACTGAGATTCCTGTAGACAATGAGTTAGATTTTCTGAGCAGTGGTAATTAGACTCAGATTGACATTCTGATCCTCCATTGTTATGTTAAGAAAGAGTTCTGCATTTGTGACAGGAGATTCTAATCAGGGCCCTTTCTGAAAAGCAGAGCAGGTTTTTCACAGTGCAGGATAGTCAGGTGAAGGCAAATCATGCTGCCTTTCTCACAGCAATCAGTTGATGTATCCTGTGATTTAAGTGTGCAGCGTCAGAGGCAGGCACTTTGACAGCTCCTGTGAAACAAGTAAACTAAATGTGAGGTTAGAGTGCCAAGAAGGTAGGGTGCCAGGGAGCCAGGTGGGTAGGAGACCAGTAAGTGATGGAGTGTTTATGGTGGGAAGGGATGGGTGAGAGCCAGTGGTTCTGGCTAGGTGGTTGGGGCGGTGGTGGGGAAAGCAGTTCTATGGCAGGTACCAAGGACTTGTGCCTCACAACACACTTCACATTCAACAACCAAATATATGAACAAATCAACGGCACACCCATGGGCTCACCCATCTCTGGACTCATAGCAGAAGCGGTAATGCAAAGATTAGAACAAACAGTCTTACCACAAATGCAACCCAAACTCTGGGTCAGATATGTAGATGATACCTTTGTAATCATTAAGAACACAGAAATAAAGAACACACACTGGATCATCAATGCCACACTCACAGGAATCCGATTCACTAGAGAGGAAGAAAAGGACAACCAACTCCCATTCCTAGACAGATAACGGAGAATTCACCACAAAGATATACAGGAAAGCCACACACACAGACCAAGTCCTAAACTATGAAAGCAACCACCTCAACACACACAAAAGAAGTTGCATCAAGGCACTATTCAAAAGGGCCACAACACACTGCAGCACACCAGAACTGCAAAAAGTGGAAGAGGAACACCTGTACAAGGTATTCGCCAAAAACAGATACTCCCGCAATTTCATCAACAAATGCCTAAGGGAAAGACAACGGAACGAGGACATGCCATATTCCAAAGGACTAGCCACACTACCATACATCAAGAGCATTTCCGAACTGACAGCCAGACTACTGCGACCACTAGGACTCACAACAGCACACAAACCAACAGCCACTCTCAGACAACAACTCACCAGGACAAAGGACCCAATACCCAGCATGAACAAAACCAATGTAGTGTACAAAATCCCTTGCAAGGACTGTACAAAACACTACACAGGACAAACAGGAAGACAGATAACGATCCGCATCCAAGAACACCAACTAGCCACAAAACGACATGACCAGCTATCCTTAGTAGCCACACACGCAGATGACAAGCAACATGAATTCGACTGGGACAACACTACTATTATAGGACAAGCCAAACAGAGAACAGCCAGGGAATTCCCAGAGGCATGGCACTCA